>NC_135864.1:23491857-23791857 GCF_031162955.1 Sander vitreus | reverse complement strand
GTGGTTTCATCACCAACATGCGCCAGGCAGCAGGAAAGTGCCTGGGAAAGTTGAAAGACAAAACAACAAGCTATTTGTACCTTAGTGAGTGATGTACAGTATGTAATGGTGGAACTGGCAATTATCCTCCTTCACAGAATAAGTTAGGCAAGTCAATCAAGAAGGGTTTGGGTGCATGAAAACATCTTTCTCCATCCCTTAGTTTGGGCTGTTGGCACATTATGCACAGCGGTGACACTTAAAAGTCTTTGTGACTTTTGCCCGGGGTGAGTATCGTTAGGATTTGATCAATGCTACCATTCTGATTGATACTGGGAAGGGCAAAGCAAGGCTGCTTTATTACAGTATTTCTGAATTGCTAAAACACTAAAATCCATTTGCAAAACCAAAGTTGCAAGTGTACAAACCACTTTATTGATTGAATCACACAGTTTGCAGAACTTTAAACACTTCTCATGTGGTCAGCAAATCGGAATCACTCTTTGTGCAAAACTGTAAACACATTGTCATTCACAAAGCACATGTAGCATTGTGGTGCACGTCAACTCAAAATGGCACAACACAGCCCCCAAAAGTGAAACACAAGCAACACACTGTTGTCATCGGTAACACACAAGCACTCAAAATTGAACACACATGTTTCAAATCAGTAATGTGTTGCACCTAATCAGTAATCAGGATATAAAGCCATGTCAAATCCAAATGGCATGTGTGATTTTCACAATGGAGGGCAGGAGAGAAGGAGAAGGAGAAGGAGAAGGAGAAGGAGAAGGTGAAGGAGAAGGAGAAGGAGGAAGTGGAAGTGGAAGTGGAAGTGGAGGTGGAAGTGGAAGTGGAGGAGGAAGTGGAAGTGGAGGAGGAAGTGGAGGAGGAGGAGGAGGAGGAGGAGGAGGAGGAGGAAGAAGAAGAAGAAGAAGAAGAAGAAGAAGAAGAGACAGAGGAGGAGGAAGAGACAGAGGAGGAAGAGGAAGAAGAACAAGAGCCATCATTTCCAATGAAATTAGAGCAACAATCATACACCATGTTCTGGTTCATGGAATGACTATGAGGGAAGCAGGACTACGTGTTCAACCAAATATAAGCAGGTTCTCTGTGGCCTCCAATGTCAGGACATTCAGAGCAGAGAACAGGTAAGTGTACTATCATCTGTGGTCCCTCAAACTTACAGTACAGTATGTACAGTCGTGGAACGTCTCAGTAAATTACTGTAACATATCTCTAAAAATTGGGCCTTTTCTTGCAGTGATATACTTGTATAATAGTATTTTATGTATTGTACATATTTGGTGACATTTCAATGCATTAGGCCTGTCTGTACAAGTCTAACAAGAGGTTTTATTTGCTAGAATTGAAAGACTGCCACATGCCGGTGGAAGGAGAGGTATGTTCTCACAATAGCAGGAGATCATTATTGTCAATATGGTCCTTCATAATAATCTCATTCGTCTGCGTGAAATACAACGGCTAGTTGAGGAAGACAACGTGAATTTTGAAGGCATCAACAGTGTGAGTCTCTCCACAATTGACCGTGTCCTGAAACGCAACCTGATAAGTCTCAAACAAGCCTACAGAGTACCATTTGAGAGAAATTCTGAAAGGGTAAAAGAGCTACAATAGCATATAAGTAAGTAATCATGTCCAGAGATTATACAGAGTTACTGTACATCTTTACTGTGTTGAATGTAATGCATCACATGTATACAGAGGCATGAAGCCTGGAATGCTATGTCATTTACGTTACTTCAAAAATTAATTTTGTTTATTTCTATAGAGAATGTTTCAACTGGATTCCATGGAGAGGCCTCATGAGTGCATCTTCTTGGATGAAGCTGGCTTCAATCTCCCCAAGAGGAGAAGGAGAGGCCGCAACATTATTGGTCAACGTGCCATTGTATAGTTGCCAGGGCAGCGTGGTGGCAACGTGACCATATGTGCTGCCATCAGCAGCTGCGGGGTTATTCACCGCCATGTGACTGTAGGGCCTTACAACACTGCCCATCTTATGACGTTTCTGTATGCTCTACAGGAAGCACTACTGAGACGTGAACAGAGGTGATGAGCAGGCAGAGCATCCCATGTATGTGGTAATCTGGGACAATGTGAACTTTCACCGTGGTCCTAGAATTCGTGAGTGGTTTGAAAATAACCCACGTTTTATAAATGTGTGCCTCCCACCATACTCGCCCTTCCTTAATCCAATTGAAGAATTTTTGTCTGTATGGAGGTGGAAGGTCTATGACAGAAATCCTTATGCACAGGAAAATCTCATTCAGTCAATGGATGCAGCATGTGGAAGCGATTGGCGTGGAAGCGATTCAAGGTTGGATTCGGCACGCTAAAGGATTCTTTCCCCGTTGTTTAGCAAGGGACAGGATTGCCTGTGACGTTGATGAGGTCCTGTGGCCTGACCATGCCCAGAGGCATGATGCTGAGGCAGAATGATTCCAAGACATTGCTAAAGAGCATAAATATTAAAAAGCAGTTAGAACAATTAAACATCTGTTAAAGAGAACATAAAGAAGCTCAAATAGAATAAGACAGCTATCCAATACAAGAATAATCGTTACGTTGCAGTGTAAGAAATCATAATACTAATAATAATAACTTAAAAAAAAACAAAAAGGCAGTATCAAAAAGAAAAGTCTTCAGCTTTGATTTAAAAGAACAGTTGCAGCAGACGTAGTTTTCTGGGACTTTGTTCCAGATATGTGATGCATAAAAGCTGAACGCTGTTTCTCCATGTTTAGTTCTGACTCTGGGGACAGAAAGCAGAGCTGACCCAGACGAGCTGAGAGGTCTAGGTGGTTCATAAAGTAGCAGCAGATCAGAAATAAACCATTCAGTGCTTTATAAACCAACAGTAGTTTTTTTTTTTTTTAAATCAATCATTTGAGGGACAGGAAGCCAATGTAAAGAGCTCAAAACTGGAGCGATGTGATCCACTTTCTTAGTCTTAGTGAGGACTCGAGCAGCAGCTTTCTGAATCAGCTGCAGCTGTCTTTTTTTTTTAGGGTAAAGACAGCGTTACACTTGTCGAGTCTACTGAAGATAAAAGCATGGACAAGTTTTTCGAAATCCTGCTCGTTTAACCCTTGATACTGTATATTCTTAGGGTGATAATAGGCAGACTAGGCAGACTAATTGTCTTAAGCACACCAAGATTTCTGGCTTTGTCTATTGTTTTTAACATTGCCGTTTGAAGCGGAGCGCTGACTTTTAATCATTCCTTTCTGGCTCCAAAAACATCCACCACCGTTTTGTCTTTGTTTGATTCAAGCAGGTTCTGGGACATCCAATCGTTGATTTGTTCAATACACCTACTCAGTGCTTGTATTGGACCATGGTAGAGATCGGAAAGTGGCTAATTATTAAAAGTGCATATTCATTAAGGGGGTTGTACTGGTGTGACAGACTGACAGTGGCCTCCCACTTTCAAGCTGCCCCTGTCATTAGGAAACGTTATGTGCCTGTAGAACACAAGCCACACCACACGTCAGCCATGGACATGCCACTGTGTGATCGGCAAAAGCCGCTGTCCAACTATTCGCTTACCATCAGCCCCTGTCCGATCTCAGCGCTACTGAGGTCTACACGGGAACTAGTCTATATCCATGACGTTCCACTTCCGGGATTGCTCCGGTGGTGCCGGAAATTCCGCCGGATGCACGTGTAACGAATTCAGACCGTTGGCGGAGCGGATGAGCCTTCTGAATGTATCTTACAACTGGCTACACCTGCAGCGCACACACGGCACAGGATTGTGTGATTCACAGGAGACACGGTGAACTTTCCCTCTGGGATCGATGTTGTTTCTCCAGTTTTTGGAGCCGGCACAGCGCTGTGAAACATCAATCTACTGTCAGCTGTTATCAAAGGACGCAGGTGACAGAAAACAAGAAATAAAAACAGAAACTGCCAATATGCTCATTGACGGTAATTAAGTACTTTCCTGCACATGGTTAATTTAAAAGAAATATAGTCACTGTATTTCTGTGTGATAGGGCCGCACACACCTCGCGTAAAATATATGAATAGAAGTCCCATTTGTACACTTGTAGAGCGGATCTCTACGGAGCAGACGCACCACTTAAGCGCTGCTCTTGTGTCCGGTGTCGACAGTTTCATAGATTATAGTGGAAGTGTAGTTTGGAACATCTGTTCCGCATACATTACGCGTGCAATGTAGCCAGCCCGTTAGATGTTTTGTCTTATATACCAAATTAATTTGCACAAATCCACTGCGTGGACGGGTGTGACGCCCGGATCCTGGAAAGCCGGCACCATTCAACCGGGTGACTCGTCTTCTGTGTGGCGATCTGGCGGCCACATTCTGCTTTATGATGACTCGTGCACAACAACAAACATTTAACTGGAATTATACCTTGTACGATTTCATGTGAAAAAGCGAGAAGAGAATCTTGTCAATCACTCAGATCTAACTGGTTGCAGTTACTTGAAAACTGAAAATGTGAAATTGTTTATGTCAGTGTGACGCAGCTGTGAAAGTGTGCCCACTTAAAAATGTTGAGCCTGTGAAGCTTCTTATCCTGACTACCTCCATTTGAAAGTGTGGTGAGCACTACTGGGAGATGAGCAAAAAAGGACTACATTTCCTAGTTGCTCCGTTACTGTTACTGAATGTAATCTACCGCATACTAAACCAGTGATCTCAGACGGTTTGCATTTCACATAAGTTGTACTGCAGGGACCTGCGTCCTGCAGAACATGTACTGATATTTACATCGCTATTTTATTTATTCATACATTTAGCCCTAATTAACTCAACTTTATCATCTGATAGAGAGAGGCAGCCCCTGCATAATTCATTCCATTTCTATGCAAATAGAAATGGAAATTGGGGTCCAATTAAAGATCTTAATGGATGACAAGCACATATACACACATGCTACATATCTATATGAAGACACACACACACACACACACACACACAGAGACTAACTATGACATGAGCTTGTATCTACTGGGCCGAGAAAGATTGCAACACAAAGGTAATTAGAGTCTGGGATCAAACCTGCATCCTCATTGATTATTCCCTACGATACGAAGAGCTAGCAGGTGTGTGTGTGTGTGTGTGTGTGTGTGTGTGTGTGTGTGTGTGTGTGTGTGTGTGTACATCATTAATACTATTTTTTCTCTCTCAGTGAGTGTAGTGTGAGGGAGCTGATCTCTGTGTTGTTGATTAAAGGATGAGTGGTGACCTTGGCTCTGGTCTCCTGTGGCAGCACTTGCTGATTCAAATCTAGCTACAGTAATTAACACCCTCATAACATTTCGTTCACATTTTTCTTGCAATTAACTCATTTTTACTTTTTAACTTAAATTCACCCTTTAACGATGCAGAGAAAGAGAATTCTAACATGGAAATGAACATTCTAAGTGGCTCATTGTTAGTGACACTCACATGCCACAAGTTTGCATTTTTTGTAGCTCTGCCCATCATTTCTTATCATTTATGAATACAGTTTAAATACAAATCTATACAAACTATACAATAAAGTTGGCTCGGCAACCACACATGCCATCAGACACTTATTAGAAACAAAATAGGTGTAGAACGAGATTTTGCCAAAACGTTGAGCTGACAATGTCCACTTCATTTTGTAAGCTTGAACATGTTTCGATTTTGTGATTGCCACGGTTACAGTATGTGCACATGCAGTGTTACAAGGCAATGAATGACTTGAACAGTTCTGGTGTCTTTACTGCATTTTGGGAGTTTTGATAACTGGGTCAAACTGCACTGCTAAAGGCCAGTTCAGACAAAGTCAGACAAAGACAAAAGTTTCAGCAGTCCGACTCAGCTCGACTCAAACCAGCTGATGGTGTGGCTGCGACTCAGCTGGTCGAGTCGCCAGAGGCTGGTTTTAGAACATAAGAGACGTCACCTGCTTCAACAGCCAATAGAGAATCCATCTTGTAAAGTCGGCTATAATAAAATGATCCATAATCCATTTTATAGCTGTTAACGGAAGTTCAACGTGCACCCGCAAGCACGTACGGTCGAGCAAACTAGAGAGTGACTGAAGAGAGGGAGCTCCTCGGACAAAACCGTGAATCAGAGAAATAAAAAGTGTTTTCGCTGATTCATCACTAGAAATGTAACTGTAGCAATCTTCTTACTATCACTAACGATTTTCTGGACCTGGTTTGATCACAGCTCCCCATTTCATATTCCTGCACGACCAATTTTAAAACTGTTCAGGGCTTTAGTGAAAAGGTAAAGGGTAATTGTACAACACCTCCCCCCCACCCCCCCCCCCCCCCAACCCAAGATTCCCAGAACCAAGATTCTATGTAATATTTTCTTCCTCAAGCTGTCACACTCCTTTACATGGACATTGCTTAAAGACTGTACGCCTTGCCACCATATTAGTCAGACTCTAGTTTATATCCACGACGTTCCACTTCTGTGATTGCTCCAGTGCCAACGGAAACTCCGCCGGATTTCATTTTTTTCGGCCGGATGTCCGTCACCTTCCTCTCTGTTTGTGTTGGTGTTTTAAACTCCGGTGGATTTATGAGGACTATGGTTAACTGCTCCTCAGACCTCTGCAGGGTAAATCCAGACAGCTAGCTAGACTATCTGTCCAATCTGAGTTTTCTGTTCAACGACTAAAACTACTTTTGAATGTTCCAAGTTCCTTCCCGAGGCTATTTTAAAGTGCATTGTGGCTCCGTCCAGCGCTCAGATCCACCCAAGAGGATTGTGATTGGTTTAAAGAAATGCCAATAAACCAGAGCATATTTTATTCCCATCCTGGAATGCTGTCTGGACTAGCCAGACCTTCCTTCGCAGTGCTGTGGAGTGCTTCATCATCACGTCATTTTCAGTTCAGTGCTACTATTTCTGTTAGTCCTTGTTTTTTTTAATATTTTTTATTACATACTTGAAACCCTCAACATTAAAAGGAGCCTCTGGTAAAATGATGACTATAGACTCCTATATGCAAGCATTTCAGTTTAAGTTGGTATACAGATGTCTTTCCACAAATCATCACTCCAATACATTGTCCAAAACCTAAACTAGACCACTTTGAAGTGAGTCTAAGGCTACATTTACATTGCTACGTTTTTGTTTTTACGTTAGAGTTTTGAGCCAAAAGCGATCTCCTTGCGCCAAGTGTTTTTATCTCCAGTAGAAGAACTAATCTCCGTTTAAACTAACACACCCAAACCGCATATCTCATCAACATTCTCATATACTGGGCATAAACAGGAAGCAGCAAGTATTCTCCGCCCATTGCTGGCAGTTGCCATGGTAACGTTAGTAGCTTAGTCTCAGAAAATAAAACGTCATGACCCAATCAGGCGGCGAAACATTGGCGTTAGTGTCGGTGTTGCCAAAGGTCTCCGTTTGCGGCCGTTGAGACAGCAAAACACAACCCCACAGAGTCCAAACTGGAAAGTGTTTCCAAATGTCTCCGGATTAGGAGCTCGGAAATGCCAGAGCAGGGGAAATGAGCGGGGGAAACCTAGCAGAAGACATTCCTTTTTAAACCAAAATGTAGCAATGTAAATGTAGCCTAAAGCAGTAAGTTAGAATGTGAACACTGAGACCCACTGGCAGTGGTGAGAAGCTGTGTAATCTGCACAACGCTGAGTCATCTCCTCTATGCCTCCCTCATACAGCAGGTTGTTGAGGAGCACAAAGCTGCAAACCACCATTGTGCTAAACGGTCCACAGGAAACAACCAACAGGAGCCCTGTGCATGTTTTATAAATGTTGCGGAGGATCAGTCAGTGTCTGAGCAAGCAGCAGAGCAGATGGAGTGATCAAGTCGGCTTGTGTTTACTCCTCTGTAACAGCCAGCAAACAACGCAGACATGACAAGAGGACAGGAAGAGCATGAGAAAGACATCCTCTTGGCATTTGGCAGGGGTCAAAGCTCTAAAATACAGTTGCTCCAGGATTTCGCGGCCTTTTTTTGAGATTGTTGCGGCCCAAAATGCCTGATTTCGCGGGAGCTTTCAACAGTGGCTTGTTGATCTTTACATTGTTAGTTATTTTCCTATGCTGGCCTGGGCTGAGACACACATTCATACGGTTTGATAATACTGACTTTAACTTATCATTGCACTTACAATAACGAGCATAGCTGTCATCGTGTCATCTCATCTCCTTTTTCTCCTGCATCCACCGTGTGTGTGTTGTTTGTGTGTGTGTCTGTGTGTGTGTGCAAGCGTCAGTCGCGGGGGGTACGGAGCAGTAGCCCCACCCGCTGCAGAGAGCCGACAGCCAGGATGGAAATGGCAGCAACTTCAGCGACTTTTAAATCGTTAAAGTCTACACTGATGTTAAAATGTATCGGACGGTCTGAAATGTTTTCTTTCGCTGTACGTTTTGTTGGTAAATGAGTCACACACACGTCTCGTCTTCATATCACAAACAAGGAAGTGATCAACCCGTTTTCACTCCCGATTGGTCATTGGCTCTCAGAGTGCACGTGGGACTGCTGGTATTGGTTGAAGTCGCGGGAAACTTCAGGTTATTGGTCAAATGTGCGGAAAAGTTGCGGTGATTGGTCAAAATTGCGAGTCGCACCAAATTTGCGGTGATTGGTTGAATTCGCGTGAATCAGCGTGATCGCGACATCACGAAATCCTGGAGGGACTGAAAATAGATCAAGAGAGACTTACCTGTCAGATTGGAAGGTACATGGTACACAAAGGTCACAGTTCGGTGTGATTTCGGGACAGCAAAAGGATCAGTTTCTTTTCATTTATTTTGAACAGACAGTCGTTAAAGAGACAAAGTCCTCCTGCTGGGGACTGAGGTAACATTTTGCCTATTGGCAACTTTGGTTAACAATTTTCATTCTAAAAATAAGGACCACAAAAACCTGTGTATTACACCGTCCTAACACTGATCAAACACTCTCCCAAAGACAACAGGCTATAGAAGCAGAATTGACAATTGTAAACTTTGGTTCCACATTAAGTGCATCAATCTAACAGTACAGAAGTAGATGCTAGATCGGATCCACTAGACGTGTCGACCAGTGGTGTAGTCTACGTGATACGCAGGTATACGGAGTATACCCACTAGAAAAGGTCAAGGATTTCAGTATACCCACTTACAAAACCGCAAGGATACCGTTACGTAACGATGATTGTTTTGTGAGAGAACTTTTCACATTTCATTTGGTAAGCCTTTAATGCCCTTTAATGCCCCTGAAGCTATACTGCCGCTTCGAGTGACACTGCAGCAGACGTTAACTTTAACTACAGAAAATGAGCCAGATGAGGCTGATGCTTCTACGCGGTAACGTTACAAAAAACCTATGGGTTTGTCACTCTGGGACACGTCGAGGGAAAAAATGACAGTATACTGACTACAAAAAACTAGACTACACCACTGGTGTCAACATCACAGGACATGCCTCGTGGCCCGCCTTATTATGCCTAATTCTGCCTCTGATTGGCTTACCCTGGTATTCTCACCCTAACCAATCCCCATTATTAATGCCTAAACCTAACTACATCGACCATTCTAGCAGATCCGATTTAGGATCTACCCAGTACATACCGTGTGCCCTACTGTGAGATACTTAATTCACCATTCCTGTACTGGACAGTGGTACTTTAGGGAGTGCTTCTATTACTCCTGTTAGTAACCTAGGGCTTGCTGTGAGTGGATGTTTACTCTATTGACTTCATTTACTCCATATAGTTGCATAACCTTTAATGTGTGTAATGGGTGGTAGCGCCAAATTCTTTTCCTGCCGTCTGAATCAACTTAATGTGATTTAAAGTACTTCTGGCAGCTGAATAATTTACCATCCCTAATGATTCTGTTAGAATAAAACATTAAGTTGTATTATGCATGTAAATTACAGCAGTTCAAAAGGAGGCTTTTTCATTGGAAGTGACTTTAACTGTCACGTTGGGAAATATGGCACATTATCTGTCTGCTGTGCCATCAGGCTGTAAGTATAGGTAAGTGTTTGTGATGTATTGAAAGTCTTGCACTGCTGGAAACAAAGGCAGGCCAGAAAATCATCACCATGGAGACACAGGTACCATACTGTAGGTCTATACTCATCATTTAAACTGCACTGGAAGGCAGCTGAAAGTGATTACTGTGTGAATATCAGAGTGTGAGATGGGCATATATGAGTTGTTAATGTTGGGAATTGGCTTATTTGAAGATACTTTGACAATATTGGCTTAGTACCTTTGTGGTTTAGTTTAATCTAATATCCTGGCTCATTGCCATCCTCTGACACAATGGAACACAAGGCATTTTCAGATTGTTTCAGTTTGTGAAGCATTACTTCACAGTGTAATACCATGTTATTGGTTCTGGAATCAATGCATATTGAAACAGCTAATGGACAAATTCTCAGACAAATGGATTACTTTCTACTGCAACAACCTTCTGAGCCCCACAAGTCATCCATATATACATTACTTAATATTAATAATTACCTTATGTGTCTAGCACAGCATAGTTTTTAACGTGATTTGACAGACAAAGCGAGACAAAAGCAGAATATCCAGAGGTCAATTAAACACAAGAATGGAACCACAGAGAGCTGGGGTCAAACAATAGCAAGACAAAATGTGGGTAAATAAAAAGAAGACAATAGACACAAAATATAGTAGTGAGGAGACAAAGTATACAAAAACAATAAAATCATGACAAACCAAATATCTATATAAAAGGGTAAAACCTATCAAATCAATAAATGATGAAATAAATAAAATGCTACAAAAAATAAAAAGATAAGAGCTGACATCGCATGAAAGCAAGTCTATAAAAATGGGTTTTAGGAAGTGATTTAAAAGAGTTTACTGATTCCACGAGCCTTATCTCCTCAGCCAGGTGCTTCCAAAGTCGAGGGGCCCGTTCGTGATCCTGTTTCCAAGCTTTATCCAGTCATAGGCCTGACCTAATGGTCCCACGTCTAGTCCATGGGGATGTGTGGGATTTCCCCCTTTCTGGTCTCCATATCCCTGCCTCTGCTGAATTATATTTATCGCCGGTGGGGATAAAATGTCTCCCCCCCTCAAATCAATGCTCAATGCTACTTCACCAATAGACCATATATTATATACCTAAAATAGAAGTATTTTAAACTAAGCAAAGCGCAGTCGTTTAGCCGTCAATAGGTGACTGTGAGCCGGCTACAGGCACCGCCAGATGACGGTCCTTTCAGGGGCCGTGGTAGTGGAGTTTAGCCAGAAAAAGTGAGCGTCATGCAGCGATGACGGTTAAGTTTAGGCAACAAAGCGACTCGTTAAGTTTAGGAAGTAGATGTTGGTTTGGATTAAAACACTCCCGAGGATCGAACGAGCGGTTCCTGGATGAAAGTATTTTGTTTTCGCCACCAAGTGAACTCTGCTGTCCGTTTTGAAAGCGCTGTGTTTTATGTTGACACCACGTTGTGCTATTTCATTTTGAGATTATTTTCCATTCAATATTGAAGTTCATAAATAAGTGTTTTGGCATGGCTGGCCAAGTGGCACCATATCCAGACTATTGGAAGGGGGATTTAATTCTTGCATATTTTGTTTGATTGTGCATGATCAAGGCCTTTATAAAAGCCATACGAAGCTGCTTAGTTAGTGAACTTCTGAAAATGTTGAAAAAACCTTCAAAAATGTCACACAAAAAAGCGGAAAACTTTGAAAAAGCAAAGAAAACATCGAAGAATGTTGTAAAAAGCAACAAATGTGAAACAAATAAGTGACAAAGTGGACTTAGTCTCCCAAAAACCAATAATACTTTTTGAGGGGGACAAATCTACCTCTTCTAAATATTGGGGGGACTCATCCAAGCCTCTGAAGAGGTGTTCAGGATAGTGGCGGAGATTCCATCTGACAGAAAGTGAGAACACTGACAACTGATGATGAACGGCAGCCCAAACAACAAGGAGCAGCATGTCCTGATCCATCGCTTAGCAGTAGTGGCAGTGAATCAGTGGATGTTACGGGGCCTGAGGCTGTTGAAGATGAGCAGGTAGACATGGCCTCATCCTAGTTTGGGGGGCCCCTACAACATGTGGACCTCTGCAGTGGTGGAAGAAGTATTCAGATCCTTTACTTAAGTAAAAGTACTAATACCACACTGTAAATATACTATGTTACAAGTTAAAGTCCTGCATTGAAAATGTTACTTACACAAAAGTATGTAGGCTAAGTATCATCAGGGAAATGAAATTATTTTGTTTTCGCTGCAAAGTGAACACGCTGTGTTTTATGTTGACACCACGTTGTGCTATTTCATTTTAGTATTATTTTCCATTGGATATTGAAGTTCATAAATACGTGTTTTGGCATGGCTGGCCAAGTGGCACCATATCTAGACTACTGGAAGGGGGATTTAATTATTGCCTGTTTTGTTTTATTGTGCATGATCAAAAAACTCCCCCCCTCTGCTTTTTTCACAAATCGCACCCTGGTTACAAGTCACCCTCTCTGACCCCCAGGCCACCCTGCTGTCTGTTCTGTCTGATTGATCATGTCTTCAAAAGATAGCCCAGCTCATCTGGCTGATCTGGATGCAAGTCTGACTCCCACTCAGGGTTAAAGCGATGAGGCTGACGGTGACGTCTTCTGGTCTGGGAACAGCCCATAGTCACAGATTTGATTAGAGTGTGTTTCATGTGGCTTACATCACTGAATCCAGACGCCCTCTCTCTCTCTCTCTCTCTCTCTCTCTCTCTCTCTCTCTCTCTCTCTCTGTGAACATCACAACTGTTTGAGATGAGACCGTGGTAATATCCTCAGCCAGCCCAGAGTGTGTTGTCTAAAAACATGACCTATAAAGTATACAGCTGATTAGCTTTCTGGGAGACTTAAATCTCCTGCGACACCTCTGATATGTTAAGTACCCGGCTAATCTGGAGCGGAAGCCATGGGAACATGCAGGGCTCAGAGCATTAGATGTTTGCTGTAACATCATATCAGACTACACCAAACCAGCCTGGCTCGGAAAATATGTTTTGTCGAAGCAAGGGATTCATCTGATAAAGGATCCAATTCAAAAAGTTTTAGTCACAGATCATCATGATGCACAGTGGATTGGTAACTTCTGCCTAAAGAAGATCAGAATCTTAATACAGACGGGTCATGGGGGCATGCAGGATTTAGTTTTATTGCAATATCAATTATTGTACTTATATTATTGTACTATATGTGTGTAATATACAGTATATATGTCCTTTCTGTCTTGTGTGATTGTGTTTATTGCGGCTGTGTCTGTTTGGTGGTTGTCTGTTTGTCTAGTGGCAATAAATTGTAAGTGCAACTAAAACCATGACAACCAAAATAGCCGACAATAGATCAGAGAGAACTTTAGGTATATCCGTCCAGTCTGTCTATAAGACACAGGAGTACAATAAAAAGAATAAGGAAAAACACAATGGTTATCATTTTCAAATATTGATTTTATGTAAGAAGTAAAGTTTCCACTTAATTGGACATCATGTATCAGTAGTTATTTAAGCTACACATCCTGCTACTCTACAACTTTAAATACTGCGTGTTCATGTAAAAACAATAGGTGATAAAGAGGCCTAATCCTTAGTGCCTTCCAGGCAGCGCTGCCTGGGAGTCGACATTGGGGGCTTAAAACACCAAACACCATAAATGTACTTAGTTACTTTCCACCACTGGACCTCTGTTTTATTTTAATTGCATGACACAAGGAAGACAAATCAATGATCAGCATCCCAAGGCAATTTTCAGTAATGGCCGTGTTACATTGTGCGATTGGATCTCATGGATCATTGTGTCTCAATGTATTTATGCATGCCATTCACCAGAGTGGACAGATGAATGAATGAAATATATATTTTGTATTTTTTTTGTGCCTACTGAAGAGTGAACACACATGAAAAACAACAATCCTGACTCGCGGGGTAATAATTCATGCAGAAAAGGTTTAATTTTTTAAGTATGAGTTGGGGGCTGGTGTTGGATCAGGCTAGTTTTGGAAGGCAGAAGTAAAATTATTGCTAACAGCCGCTGGTTAGAGCCTTTTCTATGTGGCCACTGTGGAGATATAATGGTTGTGGATCAGGACAGAAATCTCAAAGGGCTCAGTTTGCCTATGACTGGCTAATGGAGTCCTGGGAAAGGGCTTGGTTCATGTATGAAGGTGTTTACTCCCACTGTGCTTTATTTGTGGATGGAGGCAACTGATTGTAAACATCCAGTCAAACACCTGGTACCTGGATGCAGCCTGTTGCAGTCCATTATTACACAGATCTGGTTCCCTTGAAACAAGCTGTTATTGAACGCACAAAACCGGGCATATATAAATAAATGCAATCTAATGTGTTCGATAGGAATGCCAAACGCCATGCTTCTCATCACAATTCAGAGATTCAGTATCATCTAAATGATTGATATCAGAAAATACAACCTTTGGATAAATATTGTCATGCCGGTGGAGGTAGAACCAATGACACAGATCACACAAACAATACATTCTCAGATTGCAGCCTGTGGGGAGTCCTGGGTATTGAAAATAGAATTTCAGGATTTGGTGTGCGAGCATGCGTGGCCTATTATAATTGAGCAGCAGTACACATGATGAAAATTAAATTCCCTGTGACAGGAGGCAGCTGTGCTGAAATGCTGCTGTCCACCTGACCTTTGCCCTCTGTGAATATGACAGGCAGGCAGTGTGAGTGAGGCATCTGCTGAGATATTTTACCCTTGGTTGGATTCCAAAAACAGTCCAGTCCGTGCCTGGTGTACAGGTGGACTCAGACACAGAGACATGCTTGTTTTTCTCTCCCTCCCTGCAGTGGTGGAAATAAAAAACAGTTCCTTTGACGTCTCCCCAAGCCATTTGGGGGGGGGATCTCACGGTTTCACCTCTGGAGGTGTGAAAGACACAGTTGCAGCTTGCAGAGCCTCATTAGGATTCCGACAGATGGAATTTTCTTACCTCTCTCCCTTGTTTTTTTCCTCCTGACTTTGTCATTTATTCATTTGTTTGGAGGGTGCAGGGGGCAAGGTGTTTGCTCCAATACAAAGAAAAGACCATATGCTTTTTAGAGGAAGCGCTTTTAATGTCATTTCCATATTTCCAAAGGTTATTTGAAAGTAACTACAACAGCCAATAGACTATTTCAGTATGTATTTTACATTTGTGTAAGGGAGAAAGTCATCCAGTTTTGGCTGTGGAACTAAATGATAATTTTCATTTCGGACTGGTTGCAATTCAAGTTACAATTACTGTTGTTTCCCCCTTCATTTGAACTAGACTATTGATTCTAGCTGATTGATTTAGCCTTGGATTGGAAGTCAAGTTGGAAGTGTGTAAAAAATACAATATATCCATCCATCCATCCAAACTTCCCTTTCCCGGGCCACATTAACCAGCTCCGACTGGGGGATCCCGAGGCGTTCCCAGGCCAGGTTAGAGATATAATCCCTCCACCTAGTCCTGGGTCTCCCCCGAGGCCTCCTCCCAGCTGGACGTGCCTGGAACACCTCCCTAGGGAGGCGCCCAGGGGGCATCCTTACCAGATGCCCGAACCACCTCAACTGGCTCCTTTCGACGCAAAGGAGCAGCGGTTCTACTCCGAGCTCCTCACGGATAACTGAGCTTCTCACCCTATCTCTAAGGGAGACGCCAGCTACCCTCCTGAGGAAACCCATTTTGGCCGCTCGTACCCTGGATCTTGTTCTTTCGGTCATGACCCAGCCTTCATGACCATAGGTGAGGGTAGGAACAAAAACTGACCGGTAGATTGAGAGCTTTGCCTTCTGGCTCAGCTCTCTTTTCGTCACAACGGTGCGATAAATTGAATGTAATACCGCACCTGCTGTGCCGATTCTCCGACCAATCTCCCGCTCCATTGTCCCCTCACTCGCGAACAAGACCCCAAGGTACTTGAACTCCTTCACTTGGGGTAAGGCCTCATTCCCTACCTGGAGAAGGCACTCCATCGGTTTCCTGCTGAGAACCATGGCCTCCGATTTAGAGGTGCTGATCCTCATCCCAGCCGCTTCACACTCGGCTGCGAACCGATCCAGTGAGTGCTGAAGGTCACAGGCCGATGATGCCATCAGGACCACATCATCTGCAAAAAAGCAGCGATGAGATCCCCAGCCCACCGAACTGCAACCCCCTCTCCACCCCGACTACGCCTCGATATCCTGTCCATAAATACTACAAACAGGATTGGTGACAAAGCGCAGCCCTGGCGGAGGCCAACTCTCACCTGAAACGAGTCCGACTTACTGCCGAGAACCCGGACACAGCTCTCGCTTTGGTCGTACAGAGATTGGATGGCCCTGAGAAGGGACCCCCTCACCCCGTACTCCCGCAGCACCTCCCACAGTATCTCCCGGGGCACCCGGTCATACGCCTTCTCCAGATCCACAAAACACATGTAGACTGGTTGAGCATACTCCCAGGCTCCCTCCAGGATCCTTGCGAGAGTAAAGATCTGGTCCGTTGTTCCACGACCAGGACGGAATCCGCATTGTTCCTCTTCAACCTGAGATTCGACTATCGACCGAACCCTCCTTTCCAGCACCTTGGAGTAGACTTTACCGGGGAGGCTGAGAAGTGTGATACCCCTGTAATTGGCACACACCCTCTGGTCCCCCTTTTTAAAAAGGGGAATCACCACCCCAGTCTGCCACTCCTTAGGCACCGTCCCAGACTTCCACGCAATGTTGAAGAGGCGTGTCAACCAAGACAACCCCTCCACACCCAGAGCTTTAAGCATTTCTGGACGGATCTCATCAATTCCTGGGGCTTTGCCACTGTGGAGTTGTTTAACTACCTCAGCAACCTCCACCAGGGAAATTGATGCCAATCCCCCCTCATCCTCCAGCCCTACCATAGAGGGCGTATTAGTCAGATTTAGGAGTTCCTCAAAGTGCTCCTTCCACCGCCCTATTACCTCCTCAGTTGAGGTCAACAGCGTCCCATCCTTACTGTACACAGCTTGGATGGTTCCCCGCTTCCCCCTCCTGAGGTGGCGAACGGTTTTCCAGAAGTACCTTGGTGCCGACCGAAAGTCCTTCTCCATGTCTTCTCCGAACTTCTCCCACACACGCTGCTTTGCCTCTTTCACGGCAGAGGCTGCAGCCCTTCGGGCCCTTCGGTACCTTGCAACTGCCTCCGGAGTCGTCTGGGATAACATATCCCGGAAAGACTCCTTCTTCAGTCAGACGGCTTCCCTGACCACCGGTGTCCACCACGGTATTCGTGGGTTACCGCCCCTTGAGGCACCTAAGACCCTAAGACCACAGCTCCTCACCGCAGCTTCAGCAATGGAAACTTTGAACATTGTCCACTCGGGTTCAATGCCCCCAGCCTCCACAGGGATGCACGAAAAACTCCGCCGGAGGTGTGAGTTGAAAGTCTGTCGGACAGGGGCCTCCTCCAGACGTTCCCAATTTACCCGCACTACCCGTTTGGGCTTACCAGGTCAGTCCAGAGTCTTCCCCCACCCCCTGACCCAACTCACCACCAGATGGTGATCGGTTGACAGTTCCGCCCCTCTCTTCACCCGAGTGTCCAAAACATATGGCCTCAGATCAGATGAAACGATTATAAAATCGATCATTGACCTTTGGCCTAGGTACTTGGTTGCTCTGGTACCAAGTACACTTATGAGCATCCCTATGTTCGAACATGGTGTTCGTTATAGACAATCCATGACTAGCACAGAAGTCCAACAACAAACAACCACTCTGGTTTAGATCAGGGAGGCCGTTCCTCCCAATCACGCCTCTCCATGTGTCTCCATCATTACCCACGTGCGCGTTGAAGTCCCCCCAGCAGAACTATGGAGTCCCCGACTGGAGCCCCATGCAGGACTCCACTCAAGGTCTCCAAGAAGGCCGAATACTCTGAACTCTTGTTTGGTGCATATGCACAAACAACAGTCAGAGTTTTTCCCCCCACAACCCGCAGGCGTAGGGAGGCGACCCTCTCGTCCACCGGGTTAAACTCCAACGTAGCGGCGCCAGCCGGGGGCTTGTGAGTATCCCCACACCCGCCCGGCGCCTCACACCCTGGGCAACTCCGGAGAAGAAAAAGAGTCCAACCCCTATCCAGGAGTATGGTTCCAGAACCAAGACTGTGCGTAGAGGTAAGCCCCACCAGATCTAACCAGTAGTGCTCCACCTCCCGCACAAGTTCCGGCTCCTTCCCCACAGAGAGGTGACATTCCACGTCCCCCAGAGCCAGCCTCTGCTGCCCGGGTCTGGTCCGTCGAGGCCCCTGACCTTCACTGCCACCCATGTGGCAGCGCACCCGACCCCCAGCGGTTCCTCCCACAGGTGGTGGGCCCATGGGATGGAGAGATGTCCGCCACGTAGCTTTTTCGGGCTGTGCCCGACCGGGCTCCGTGGCAAACCCGGCCACCAGACGCTCGCTGACGAGCCCTCCATCTGGGCCTGGCTCCAGACGGGGGCCCCGGGCTTCCTCCGGGCAGGGTCACTTCATCCTTTCCTCGATTTTTCATAGGATTTTTGAACCATTCTTTGTCTGGCCCCTCACCTGAGACCACTTTGCCTTGGGAGACCCTACCAGGAGCACAAAGCTCCAGACAACACAGCCCTCAGGTTCATAGGGACACACAAACCTCTCCACCACGATAAGGTGATGGTTCCCGGAGAAGAAAATACAATATATACTGTAACTAAACTGCAGGCAGCTTTACCGACTTCCAAGCACCTGAAGTAACTCAGAACCAAAAGCACACAACCTCTGGGCAACCGAGTTCAAACTTTTTCTAGTCCCACATGTCTAGACCTTCTTCCACAGCGCTGCAGAGGAAGGTCTGGCGGGATGGGAGAATAACGTGCTCTGGTTTATTGGCATTTCTTTAAAGGTCCTATGACATGCTGCTTTTTGGATGCTTTTATATAGGCCTTAGTGGTCCCCAAATGCTGTATCTGAAGTCTCTTTTATATAGACCTTAGTGGTCCCCTAATACTGTATCTGAAGTCTCTTTCCCGAAATTCAGCCTTGGTGCAGAATTAGAGCCACTAGAACCAGTCCCACAAAGAGCTTTCCTTAGGATGTGCCATTTCTGTGTCTGTAGCTTTAAATGCTATTGAGGAGGAGAGAGGGGGGGCAAGGTGGAGGGTGGGGGTGTGGCCTTGACCAACTGCCATGCTTCGCTTGTTTGCAAGCCATGATGTCTCTCTCTCTCTCATGGGCGGGCCAAATTCTCTGGGCGGGCAAAGCAGAGAAAGGGGAGGTAGCCTTTCCCCTTATGACCTCATAAAGGGAAGATTCCAGATCGGCCCATCTGAGCTTTCATTTTCTCAAAGGCAGAGCAGGATACCCAGTGCTTTTACACCTATTTTACGCCATTTCTAGCCACTGGGGGACCATAGGCAGGCTGGGGGACCTCATATTTATGTTAAAACACCTCATAAAGTGAAATTTTCATGCCATGGGACCTTTAAACCAATCAAAATCGTCTTGGGTGGCACTAAGCGCCAGACAGAGCCACAGTGCCTCTGCTACATAGTCTCAGGAAGGAGCTTGTCTCGCAACCTCAGTAATACCTGCTGCCTCAAAACAGCTGCCCTTGTTTACCAGAGCCTTTGCCCGTCTGTGGCACAGCCACCTTCAGTGGTGTTGATAGGCTATTACTCATGACCTGTAACCAATCAGATGTGGAGTGCTGTGGCAGGGACATGAAGTGAGACTTTAGAGTGGAGACCTACACACACAGAGGCCGGCTGCATCAGAGCAAAAGTAGCAAATTTTGAAATGTATTATTTGAACGGCCATCGAATAAATAAAACTCCCCATTAATGTCGAAGTCCCCTTATTGCCGGAAGACAACGGTGCGGAACGCAAGTGAGCGAGTTGGATAGAGAGTGTGTTGTGTTGGAGTACAGAAAGCGTTGCGAAAATATTCTCTCACAATAATATTCTTCATGGTACAGATTGAAAGGGAAAATCCGAATGAGAAAAATCTTTCTATTGAATGAAGACAGTTATGGTTCTTTTGTTGAGCAGACCAAAGATCCAAGGGCGTAAATCCTAGGGGGGTCGGGGGTGGGGGGGGTCCCCCCCATCTAAGGGTTGACCCCCCCCTAGAAAATGCTGTGTATTGTAAATAACGTAATGATAATGTATACTTAAAACATCTGTGAAAGCAGTAAAACAATACAAACCCCAAAAAATGCTTTTTAAGTTTAGAAACATTTTGAGTTCCCCCTCCCTTGCCTCACAGTGGTTTGGTCCATTGCATGCTGTAGGATCTGCACTAGACTCACAGTCACATCGGTAGTGACAGGTATGTAGTAAGTAGGCGGTTCAAGGCTGTTTTATTCACATTAAACATTGGATGAAGTTTTTCTTTTCTCAAATAGAAATGATGCTGAGTAATTAATGAATTAGTCATGACAAAAGAGTTCGCTATGTTAGTGTAATATAATGTAATATTACCTAGCTTATAGCTTGGTGGATAGAAATTCACCCACTACAACTAATGTTACCACGGCGATAAGCCTAACGTTATGTGTGTGAACTGACATTAGGGTTAATATTGAAGATCTACAGTTGTGTTTTGCTCAATATGAAGTTAAGTGGCTGATCAGTTAAATATATATCCTCTGTCCCAGAAGAAACCTAATATTTATGTGGAGGACGCAAGATCATTTCATAATTATAATATGACCACGTGGTGAACCTATGAAACTAACTCATATTTAGACATCTGACGTTAAAGATTTGTGTTGTTGTTAAAAATGACAGAGAAAAGAAAAACAGGCATAAGATCCTTTTTCAGTAGGCTTACACGAAAACGCCAAGTAAGTACAGTAAGTCCTCATATCAAGACAATTTGGTAACATCTTTATAAGATGGGTGCTATGGTATAATGGGTGCTTATGGAAATACTAACGTCACTATGTCACAGGCAAAGGAGACAGAAAGAACTGAGGAACAGGGAGACCAGGGACAGTCAGGTGTAGAGTCTCAGGGAGACCAGGGACAGTCAGGTGGAGAGTTTCAGGTAAGTGTGTTGAGCTTAGTTCATATTTTTGGAGGTGTGTGGCTGTCAGGGTGAGCAGATGAGCTTTACCAGTGTCTCACTCATTTACATTATGATCAGCTAATTTAACAAGTGTACAAAAGCACTGTATTTCTTTTATATGGGGACACTTTTTCAAAATAAGTCATTATGTTTTAAGGTATTTTTGTGGCTTGATTATAAACAACTTAAAAATAAATACATGGTTTTAAAGAAGAATATTTCGGTCAATTTAGTCAGCTTTTTCACTGAATCAAGAGAAACGCTGAAAAGAAGGATAATGGTACAGTCTCCATAATGATAGTATTAAGGTTTTCCTCTGTGTACACATGTCCTCTACGAGTATAATTGTGGCTGTATTATTTGTGTCCCCTTCAAAAATTGCTCTTCAGAAATTTTATGTTTATTGCCCCCCCCCCCCCCCTACTGTTAGATCAGATTTACGCCCATGCAAAGATCCGATGCTTTCAAAGGAATGGTGAATCACAAAACATAAAATCTACAACCTTGGAGTATCATACTTGAGTTTGTTCAGTTATTTTCTCTAGGTCCTGACTGGGATGTTGGTGACTTCCATTTTACATTCTCACAGAGATCTCTGATCTCTAGGAAGGGACACAATGAGGACACGAATGGACAACTGGACAATTAATTATATTTCTTTATGTGTTTTTAAGGGGTATTAACTGTCCTGCTATAAATGCTTTCTGTTTTTTTCTAATGAGCACATTGCACCAAATTCATAGCAACTAAGTTGCATGGCAATAAAGTATTAAATCTTCATGATAGTTGCCAAAAAATATCCTCTACTGATTTCACCTGCTATATACGGTGGTCCTCATTCATAAATTGGTCATTGGCTCTTTTTTCATTGTGTTCATTCATCATCACATTTATTCATTTGTATGTTAGTGCTTTCAGTTGTGTATGTAGTTAGCAGGTGAATAACCCTTTCATTTATAAAGAACGTCATTATGTGGTTTGTGTGTATAAAGCATGGCAGTCACTGTACACAAGCCACTTACAACCTTCAGAATATATTAAATCATGAAATGGCTTTACTTTTCCTCTTTTTCGAAGCTTGGTCCCCCCGAGGTGGATTTAACACGAGTTCATTTCTGGTATTTAATATGAAAGTAATTATTTCTGATAGGGGAAGTTAGGGGCAATATTTCTTCTTCATCTTTCGTAGCAATTTGTGTGCTTACAGTTTATGTATAATTTTGGAGCATCTTGATGCTTACTAATTATTGATAGATATTTTGGTATTAATTAATGCATTTACGCTACACATGATTCCTGCTGCACTTCTTCAGATATCAAATGGAGCACAGTCAAATCCCCAGAAAGTGTTTTTTAGAGAATGAATGTCACCTTTGTGTAAAGCGTGGCAGAGTTTAACTGCAGAATACAAGTGCACGTTACAAAGTTCAAAACATTTGAAGCCAAACTGTGAATGTAATACTGGGATTGCTTTAAATGGGTGCTAAATGTGCATTTTTTAATCAAAGCAGAAAAGGCTTGTACACCATCAAAGCAGTCAATGTCTGTGTGCAGCTTCATATTTCATTAAAACCAAATTACTGACGCATTTCAGCCAGAGCAGAAACAGCAGTCGAAACTCCTCATCATTTGCTGACTTTGTGTTAACAGTTTAGAAATGGAAGGTACCCTTTAAAGGTGATATATACTGCTGTTCCAGCCTGGTCGCACAGAATTCCGTGAAATGATCACAAATTGTTAACAGCGCATTACGTGGTGGTGGCACGGAATGTGTGAAAAATCCGTGTGGCCACCATGGAAAACAATGCCAATGTAAAGTCAATGAGAAGATGACGTAGCATTAAGAGCGACTACGGTAGCGAGTAC
This sequence comes from Sander vitreus, assembly GCF_031162955.1. NCBI lineage: Eukaryota > Metazoa > Chordata > Actinopteri > Perciformes > Percidae > Sander > Sander vitreus. Next base: position 23,768,989 of record NC_135864.1, on the reverse strand, counting down.
TATGTAAGGCCGAAATTCCGTGTAAGGTGGTTGGTTGGGGTGACGGATGGGTCAAACACAGGACTTTCACCCAAGAGACCGGGGTTCGTGTCCCGCATGTCAAGTTTCCTAGGGTCGCTTTCTTCTTTTCCGTCCCGTTCTTCTCGCGTGTCACGGAACCGTAAGCCCACCCATGACCTTTTCCTGAATCCAACCGCCCCATTCTTCATGCGTGTCACGGAACCGTAAGCCCACCCATGACCTTTTCATTGACTTAAGGGGCTGTGTTTATTTAACGGAATTCTTCCATGGGCCCATCACGGAATTTTCGGCGATCCGTGTTCATTTCACGGAATTCTTCCGTGGGCCCATCACGGAATGTTTTGCGATTCCGTGAAACTGCCACAGATTTTGAGTTAAGGGGCCGTGTTCATTTCACGGAATTCTGTGAGATCAGGTTGGCTGTTCAACATGCTAAAACTTAAGAGAGGAGTTGTTGTTTGTAAAGGCAGAGAAAGAAAACCTCAAGCCAGTTTTGATACTGATGTTAATCATTGTTCTGCAGATGTCTACAGATAGGAGTTAAGTAAGCATCACACCCAGTGAGTATTCCTGAACATATTTAACAAACCAATGTAATGATTGTGTGAATGACTTTTATCTTCAAAGTTTGGACGTCTGCACAGTGCAAATCCCATATACACCTATAATAAGGCTGTGATGAATGCCACCCAAACTTCTTTTCTTCCCCCTCGGTTACGTGTTTTCCACACGGCTGCTCGTTGCAGAGCTGATGGAGAGCTCATGATGTAGATAATCAGACATTAGTAATCATTACAGGGTGCTGGAGCAGGATGCTGCTCGGTGCACCCTGAGCAGGTGTGGCAGTCATGGCTGGCTGGAAGCTTAGGAAATAGCAGCCCCAGGCATGTTGGAAAGCAACTCTGAGCCATTCACGCTGGATTTTTACAGTGGGTCTGCACACTCTCTGCTCTTTTTGGGATTTCTAACATGTTTTCATGTTGTCTGCTGGTGAGCTCCCATGTTGTTATTCCTCATAGCAAACTCACCTTCCCACATATACTTAAAATATAATCGTCATTAACCATAGACGGATTACGGCATGGGCAAAGTGGGCACGTGCCCAGGGCCCTGACGCTCAAGGGGGGCCCCTAACGATCTGATGAATTGAAATGTTACTATCATTGTGCGACGCCAAGAATTCATTCATGGTATGATCAAAGCCGCCTCTTTTCAACAGGCAAACCAGGCAACTGCGTGGGGCCCTCCGACGTGAGGGGACCCCCGAGGGCTAATAAACTTTACTCCACAGCAATGGCTCAAAATGTGGCAACCACAGTGGCCGCAACTCCCCTCCCCCTTAAACAAACAAATGGCTTTTTGCAATGACATCTCAGTCGGGAACCTCCCCCGAGGGGGCCCCATGTCATTCCATAGAAGCATGATAACCAAACGTTTGAGTTGATTTAAACTTACGTAAGTCAAACAAAAATGAAAAGGAATTATCCTTCTGGGAGTGAAAAAGGGAAGAGAAAGAAGGAGGATGATGAGAAAAGAAAGCAAGACAGTGGTAAATAGAGCAGATAATGAAGATTACTTTGTGTAACAGTAACTGTCTGAATGCTGTCATTTAGCGTTAACTAGTCTATGGGGGAGACACTTGAATAACTTTAGCTAGCTAGCGTTAACGTTAGACTTATGGCGTGCGTGTGTGTGTGTGGGTAGGGGTCGTGATAATCCGTCCCTGTCATTAACGGCTCAATCGGACTCTCTTTATGTTTCATGAATAGACAGAGTTGCCGCATCAGATTTTATTTTATTGTAAACCAGATGGCAACCTAAAATAACTCTTTTCATGGGGAAATAATGAGCTGCTAGTTAGTGTGGGTTCAGCCTATTCTCACATAGCATTATCTCTCTCAGTTTTCAGAGTCACAGAAACATAAGTGCCTCTTTGAGACTGTCAGTGAAGCTTCATGAACCATTGTCTTTATTTTCTGAACACACTAGATTAAGGCATGGATACCCGAACCGAGCCCGACGGGTCCCGACGGGCCGGGCCGGGTTTGGACAGATATTTAGAAACTATGGTCGGGTTCGGGTCGGGCTCGGTCACATCAGCACGATAAGGCATTTGTTGTAAAATGGTGCTGCGGCTCCTTTAAGAGAGCTCAGTGTGTGTGTGTGTGTGTGTGTGTGTGTGTGTGTGTGTGTGTGTGTGTGTGTGTGTGTGTGTGTGTGTGTGTGTGTGTGTGGGGAAAGTGGGCAGAAGAGAGATAGAGAAAGAGGAAGCAGACATGTTGTAGATGGACTGGAGCAGAGTTGATGGAATAAGTTTATGTTTTGTACACAGTGTGTGCGCTGTGTGGGATAAACCCCAGACTGAAAGCCAAGTTCATTCATTTGCTCACCAGAAACGGGATTTTAACCCCCACGTTATTCATTCTATAACGTTGGCCCTGGAGGTAACGAGTCTCCCCTGGTTTTCTGCTCACGGTCGGAAATGAAGCAATCAGGAAAGGTTAACACATTGAACATTTTAAATTAAACTTATTAGCTTATTAACGTGCGCTTGTTGCCCCGTGTGCGCTGATGCGCTCATCTGTTGACATTTCCGAATGCCTTCCTACAGTTGCTTAATAAAAGTGGGCTTTCCACACAAACAAACGTACATGTGTCATTAGTACGAGAAAAAAACAAGATTTTAACTGTTTCGGGCTTGGGTCGGGCTCGGACATAAATATCTTAATGCCTGTCGGCTCGGGTTAGGTCACGGCTCTGTCGGACGCGGGCCAGGCCGGACTCTACACTAGATAGCACTTTTGGTTATACAAGAGAGGCAAAAGGAATTGCAATTCTTTGTGACCCTTTGTTGAACAGAGAGTGCCATCTATTGGGCTCAGGAAATAAAGAAAATGGTTCCTGAAGCCTCCTGAAACTTCATTTGGCCATGACTTAGTTCTGGATAGATACACCTGCTATTACACTGTACACCTCCAGTTCATTTTCTATAGTCAGTCAGTCACAAAGACAAGGACAGGATCACAGGCACAGTGAGACAAGGACAGGATCACAGGCACAGTGGCCCATCACACCAATAACTTTGTTGCTGAACTAAAACGCTATTTTATTTTTTAAAGAGATGCAGTCCTGGGACAAACATTCTCAGCACAAAGTGTTAGGTCCTTTTGCCACCAAAATACCAACAAATACCGCTGCCTCATTTGAATGCACCTTAGGTGTTCCCACCAGTACACCTTGCAAACTAGCGTTGGGATATCAGACATAAGGTTACTAACTCCTGCATTGATGTGGAAGACAACAACAATATCCCCCCTCACTCCACCCATCAGCTGGGAAACAAGACACAGGAAGCTTCTCTTGGTTTTGATGGAGCTGCAGCATTTATTCACGCACAAACTGCAACCCGCAGTGTACGTTCCCTACCACCTGATAACTTATAACCGATAAACTCTCCTCTATTCTGATTACTCACACTCGTCCACTCACACTGCATTCACCGTCACTCTTTATTTCTCTCTCTCACTTGGCTCAACCACACAGTGGCTACGCACACACACCACGTGCTGGCTATGTACTGAGCTATTCTCCAAATGAGCTACACTCCTACAACACAAGGCTGCATCCAAGAAAACGGTACATAACCAATGTTGCGAAGTAGCCAGGATAAAAGAGGTTGCCATGTGATTAAACTGCACAAAAACTTCAGGACAAATTGCACAATACACACAAACATTTGGGTTATACAAAAGAAAGCCCTCCCAAATATGGCCTTAATCCACCTATGCTATAACTCTTCTTGCAAGTTACAGGGAAACACACGAAAAAGGGAAGAACCAGAGCCTATCAGATGTCATGGAGAACAAAACAGGTTTTTGCACACAGATAAATAATTCCACCTCACACATCACATGGTTTCAATCACTTTATTTCTCTAGTAAACAACATTCGTATTTGTCAGGAAGTCCTCATGTTTGCTTGGTAAAATGAATGCTAATTCAGTGTATGTCATATTTGATCAAGTCATATTCTGACCTTAATAAACTGATAACAGCTCAACTGACAATGCTGGATGAAGAGCAAGCACTGAGTGCCCCTCTCCTGTCAGAGCCTCTGGACTCAGGGGGTCTCAGATTAATGATGTGTGATTCATTTGGAAGAAGCTGTCAGTCATGCCAACCTTGAAGCCCTCTTAATAAGCACTTCACACAGACACAACAGTGATTACATATATGCATTCATTCTGTGATTGATCTCTATGATAGTCCTGTCAGATGATCACTTTGAGCTCCAAATAATAATAACTAAGAATAATTCTTCTGGATGAAATGCTGGGTTGTTTACCACCAGTCTGACATGGTTGATCTGTTTCTTGGCCAGTCAGACTATTTTCTTTATATTTTTTTAAATTTATTTTTAACAATGCCACTGTGTTCCTCAGCAATTGGCCTATATTTAGCCCCACCCATTACTGTTGCCATATCAGACAACCTCAGACAACCTCAGACAACAACAGCTGGGGAGAATCTTTAACTCCTAGACTATAAAAAATAATGGACATATCACCAGTGATGTCACCTATTGGTTTGTGGTCTACTGTTTTGAAGCTGAGAGTTTGGCATTTGGCCGTCGCCATCTTGTTTTTTTGGAGCCAGAAGTGAGAAGAAGGCTCATTTTCTCATAGACTTTTGCAGAAACAGAGCTTTTTTTGTAGCCAGTGGAGTCGCCCCCTGCTCGAAATTATAGCTAAATAATTTATTCGGAATAATGTGTTTTGTTGATATTTTTACTTTTTAAACTTAGCGATTTTACAAAAAGTGCTTTTTACGTTTGATGTCAGAGTGAGGGAGGCTCCAAGCAGTTAGGGGTTTGGTGCCTTGCTCAAGGGTACCATGGCAGTGTAGTGTAGTCCATGCGGGACCACATTCAAGTTTAGAAAGACTGACAATTTCATCTAAAAGATATTGAAAACATGATTTTATTTAAAAGATGATACAATAGCCTACCTTGGTTTATTCAATAAATGTAATTTATTTATTTATTTATTTATTTATTTATTTATTTATTATTATATAATTTGTTTTTACTATCATTATTTTCAAATAAAATGATTTTCTTTGTAAAACCAAAATTGGGTCTGTCAAAATGAGTCTTAAAAAAGAGGTTATTTCATAATGAGGATCATCTTATATTGGGGCCAATACGGTGTATTGGGGCAATAATTTAATAATAATAATAATAATTTTTATGTGAATCTCTGTCATAGAGTCCTAAAAGTGACTGCCAGAAACATTATAGCCCACTGCATAGGGATTTATTATCCTAAACATAGTAATGCAAACGTGGTGGTATTCACACGCACATGATTTGGGATTCATCATCCTGCCATGGTCCTGCTCCACGCCCTGCTACGCCCTGCACTGCTACTACTGTTTCTAGTCATATAGTTCTATTATCTTTATTGTTACTGTAATTGCCACTGTTCGTCATACCAACTGCTATAAGTATTATGAATCATATTTCTCTATATTTGAATCAGTGTCTCTGTTGGGTCTTTGTAAATTATAGTAGTGTAGTGTGTGGTCTAGACCTACTCTATCTGTAAAATGTCCTAAGATAACTCCTGTTGTGATTTGACACTATAAATTAAATTGAATTGAATCACAAAAGCCTGATTTCAGCTGCGGCTTGGCTAGTGAGAAACAAAGAAAAACGTATTTACAACCCATAAAGGTCTCCAGTTCTAATTATGTTCCAAAGTCTGCCAGTCACATCAGAGGAAGGAGAGGGAGAAATGAAAGGATAGACACCTCTGCTGCTAATGGAATTTCATATCAGCAGAAAACAAAAAGGGGACAGTAGAAATGAAATTAAGTAATGCACCACAGGTTGCATTCTTTATGTATACGTTTTGTGTTTCGCTTCTTTTTTCAACTCAACAACAACATGTATGTTAACAACCATTAAAGGTTCAGTAGGTAACTTCATATTTGCTGAAACTGTCACTTTATATAACATTTAATACAATTATCTGCATTGTGTTTTTTACAGAATTTTAAACAATCATACTTAATAGGTTTCTTTTTTGACAAATTGAGTGTTTGGCCAAGCGTTGGCCATTGTTCTGTCAGCTCTGGTTGTTTTAACTGCGTACTTCTCTAATGCAGGACAAGGCTGTTGAGCAGAGAGGGAAGGCTCTGGGAGTATTGTGTTGAGGTCTTCACTGTGCCCTTTCATGGGAGTTTTTTAAAAGTTCATATCTTAAATAATAATCCAAACTTTACTTCTCCACGTATGAGTTATGTCTATAACTTTCCCAATATTGGAGAACAAATGTCAACCTTTAATAAAGTCTGTCTGGTCTAATGAAATTATTTTTGGGAGGACAGATTTGAGGCGTTGCACTAAAACTTTGGCAAAAAATTTGATTGGCTATAATTCTTTGTTCTTGATTTAGGAGTGAAATGTGTCGGTAAGATGTAGAATCCATGGGTTCTTTATCTTTCTTTAAAAAGAGGTTTCATTTGAGGGATTAAGCATGAGACAGCTAAACTGATGGGCCTCTGTCTCATTATTATCTGAGACTGTAATAGCATATGTTCTCTGTTATTTGTTGAAAGAATATTAAGTAACACTTTACTTGAATGTATCTACATAAGAGTGACATGACACTGTCATGAACACATGACACTGTCATGACACAGTCATGACACATGAACCCTAACCCTAACTCTAACCCTAACCATAACTTGTCATGACAAAAACCGAATGACAATTACTAAAAGAAACGTTTATAATAAACATAATAAACAAAATATACATAAACATTTATAACTTGTTTATAATGTTTATGACACGTTCATGACACTCTTGTCACTCTTATGTAGATACCTTCAAGTAAAGTGTAACCGAATATTATTTGTTAATATTAATAGGAAATGAAATGTCTAGTGGTGCATGATCGGAAAATATTATGGCCAGATATCCCAGATACAACCACCCAGCTCAAACTGTAATTATTTAAAACCTATGGGTGAGATGCTAGCAGAAATGCTCACAAGTCTCTGAGCTAGTCCAAGTCAAGTCTCAAGTCTCTGAGCTTGAGTCCAAGTCAAGCTTCATGTCTTTGAGCTAGTCCATGTCAAGTCTCAAATCTCTGAGCTAAAGTCCAAGTCAGGTCGCAAGTCTCTGAGCTAGAGTCCAAGTCAAGTCTCAAGTCTCTGAGCTAAAGTCCAAGTCAAGTCTCAAGTCTCTGAGCTAGAGTCCAAGTCAAGTCTCAAGTCTCTGAGCTAGAGTCCAAGTCAAGTCTCAAGTCTCTGAGCTAGAGTCCAAGTCAAGTCTCATGCCTTTCAACGCTTTTCTTCTGATGAATGGCACAGCAGCTGCCGTTGCGGTTGACATGTTTGTTGTCTTCTCTCATGTGTGACTGTGCAGATGCGTTACATATTATATGTTTCATAGGTAGGTTATAGGTTACGGTCAGCTCATCAGATGTTTCCTAAAAATAAAGAATGTTCTCGAGTCGCGCATCTCAAGTCCAAGTCAAGTCTGAAGTCTTTTGAGGACGAGTCTCAAATCAAGTCTGAAGTCACTTGTGTGCGACATAAGTGTGACACAAGACCGAGTCTCATACTCGAGTCACCATCTCTGGATACTAGGTAAGTATAGTAGTATAGTACTAGTGTAAGTATGTGAATTAAATATGGAAGTTGTTTTCTACAGGAAATTTAAATATTGACTGGCTATTACCTAATGATGCCTTAACCCTTGTGTTGTCTTCTGGGTCAAAACTGAAAATCAACACTTTTTCTGATGTTTTGGTTTCTTTTTTCGACACTGTTGGCACCTTTTTCAATGTTTTTGGCACTTTTTTTGACGTTTAACACTTCTTTTCACTACCATGTATAAACACCATTAACACCAACTTACTACCACTTTTACACTTATTTTTGGAATTCATGGTCAATTAAAAAGCTCATTTATAGGAAAGTATACCTAATTCTTGAGTTAAAGAAGCAGAAACTATGAATTAATCACATTAGGGTCAACGTTCAGCGAGGATACTGTTCCCAAACATTTCAATTTTTTTTCAAATGCTAAAAAATTAAATAAAACAGCCAAAATTCAATGAAAGTAAAGATCTGATCTGTTGTTGTACTCACTAAGCCCGTTGTATGGAATCATCCATCCATGTTATTTTTGGGTAATTCAAATTAGGTAGTTATAAAGAAACCCATATTTCTGATATAGATATTTTGAGAATGGTCAAATTTGAGCCGAAGACAACAAAAGGGTTAAAACATCAATTAGCTACAATAAGTGATGCATGCTGTTTGAAACAAATGGTGACATGACCGACAAGAATAAGTACTAAAAACGCATCGTCCTGTATCGATCATATTGTGAAGATGATTTTTATAGCAAGGCTGTATTAGTCCCAATAGATTGTACTGATCACACTGTAGTAGTCTACTTGTTTTAAAGTGTTAAATGTGTACAGATTGAGGACAATAAAGAATCACTCTGAATCTGAACACACCCATCATCTTCCATAAACGCTGGCAAAAATCCTTTCGGATACAGTTCCATTTTTTTTCGGATGGGAACAATTAAGTAATGGATTAAGAAAAAAAGTTGATATCCCCTCTGAGAATACGTTTTTCTTTCCAACAATATTTTATACTGAGAATAAGGTTAGGGTGTTTAAATCAAGACAAAAGTCTGTTCATGAATTCAACGTCGTCCCAGTTGGAAGCATAAACTGGAGTTTGAAATAAGGTTCTTGTCACAATGACATATCTTCCATACTGGTCTGATTTTATATCTGAGGCTGTAAATTGAATTCTATTATTAATCAATATTGCTACACCTTTAGCTTTTGTATTGCATTTTTAGTGAAAGATGTGGCTAATCCAAGGCTTATGCAGTCTCTTTTGATCCTCAATTTATAAATGGGTTTCCTGCAACAACAAAAAAATATCTGCTTATAATAATATCTGTTTTTAAGGCTTTAATATGAGTGAACACGTTTTACTGAACTCTTCTTCTCCAAGAGTTCAGTCCACATACATTCCAACTAAGCAGCTGGTCTGTTTTCTGCATTATCTGACTGCTGCTGTATAAGAACGCGGCTGGCACTTCAACAGTCAACACACAATCTGCCATCTGATTGCGCACATCCACACCAAGCTATAGAAATAGTACTATTTAGAAACGTTAGTGTTTTGTTGAAATGAGTCACATAAATAACATTCCTGATACTATTATAGCATATAGGGCACACACAGGACTCCCGGGTCCTCTTTAGGTCATACTTATTCATATGGTTTGAACTTTTTAGTTTTTCTCTTTGTGTCTGTAAAAGTTGTTGTTGTTATTAAATTATTTTATTTTACTAATTCCAACTGGTTTTATGGTGCTTCCCCTTTCCCTAGCTATAACATCACTACTCCTAAAGAGGACTGTCACCTTCTCATTTATCTTTGAATACACACAGAGACACACACACTTTTTTCTGACACACACTAAAGAGAGGTTTAATTGTGATCTACACCACTGCACTCTTCAAATTGTATGCTAAGAAAAGCCTGAGCCTTTAAGCCCAGTGGATTATATTCTCCCAGATTTGGCTGTCAATCTTCAAGTGTTTACCAACAGGGCTGATTAGTTACCACCATCCCTCCTTACACACACACACACACACACACACACACACGCAGGTCCAGATTGGCTAATTGGGAGCGGTCTGTTTTTTTGGGCGCGAGGCGGTGTTCAGTCATAGTACTGCCAAACCATCACCTTGTACACTTCAGTCAGTGCTGCTTGATGGAGGATGCGACCGTGACACGGGAGCAAAAATAAGCTATTAAAACTGATAATGGAAAGACTGTGCTTAAAAGGCCACAATTAAAAAATGGAAAGCTCCAGAAAGTGACGCGACCAGATGTGCTAAACTGAGCAACTTTTTCATTAAAACCAGCACGCAGTTTGAGAGTGAAGCGGCAAATGAAGACGATGAACGGGTAAGCTAAGCTAGTTAGAAGCAGCGCTAGCGGTCGCGCAAACCATAATACAACGTTGCCTGCAAACCAGCGTTCATGTTTATGAATCAAACTTTTTCTTATAGCTCCTCAGCAGCAGCCCTTAGTCCAGTTCACTGCTAACAATCAATCAATCAACATTTATTTAAAAAGCACTTTACAGCAACCGACAGGTATCCAAAGTGCTTTATATCAAGGACCAAGAATTAAGAACATTAAAAAGAATAAAACATAGCATACAGTAAAATTAGAAAAGGTTACATTAAAGCAAGAGAAGGAAAGGGAAAATGTCACACCACTACTATGTATAAAAAGTTTTGAGTTTGGATTTAAAAAGAGCTACATCTGTAATTGTGCGACTGTCAGGGGGTAACCTGTTCCAAAGTCTCGGGGCAGAAACCTCTGGATTTCTAAAACCAGTTGACTGGATGACCGCAATGACCTGTTGTGCCCGCGAAGACAAGTACATCAGGGCCAGGCCATTTAGGGCCTTACAAACAAACGTTGAAATCTTAAAATTGATTATAAAATGCACCAGACTGGTGTAGAGAACGGGGGGTAATGTGTGCATGTCTGGAGGTATTTGTTAAAAAGAGAGCAGCTGCATTTTGCACAAGTTGAAGGCGCGAGATGGAAATTTGAATGAGACCAACATATAGACATTGTGTGACAACAGTGACAGTGATGAGCCAAGCACCATGAGCCCATAACTCCACAGAGTGGGCAGGTAGGGTTGCTCACTGAGTGAATATTGAGAGTCAAAGGCAGGGGTGTCAAACAAACGGCCTGTGGGCCAGAACCGGCCCTTCAAAGGGTCGAATCAGGCCCACTGGATGACTTTGCAAAGTGTGAAAATTGCAGAGAAGTAATTCATTCCAATTCCAAATTTACCACTTTAATCTCCGAGAATATCCAAGTTCTTTTTGTCGTTAATTTACGACTTTAATCTTAGAAATTCCAAATGTTTTCTCGGATTATTACCCCTCTCTACCGGGTCCGTAACATTATTTTTTCAGAAGCAACTTGCGTTTGCCAACATCAAGCTGACAAGAAACTCTGTGGCAGATAAAGTTTCTGATCTTTCTGGAGTGGTTTACTGCTCTGGCCCACTTGAGATCAAATTAGGGGTATATGGCCCATGAACTAATGAGTTTGACACCTGGTCTACGGCATGAAACTCCAGGGCTGAAAATGAGTCCCACTCCGGCCCTGGCCTTTTTTGTTCTCTACTGGCTGGAAAAGTGCAGAAAAGGTAGCATATTTATAATAATTTAAATCAAAGCAACAAGAACCTAATCATACACAACACAATGTAACGCTATATTTGTATATCACAAATAAGGTTCTTTCCCCTTTAAAGGAGTAGCATGACCAACATTTCTCTTGACTTCCATTCCTGACATCCGGCCTGAGCTCTACATAGCTCACTTACATTATTTAAGAGTTGAGATTGCTCCTGAAAACATATACATAAGAAATGCATGAAAACCATTTCAGCCAGCTGTTTTCTGCAACATAACATGTCCCACCTGTTTGTTACACTGAGAGCTTTTGGACTCAATGCAACTAAATCCAAATTAAAAACAGTGATCTCATTTAGCCCGGCCTGGATCTCTGCAGAGGCATTCTAGTCACATTCCTGGGGCCTATTTGCCACTGACGTGGGGGGCAGACACAGGTGTAAAGAACATTTACAATTGCAAAGAATATTTAATTTTTAATTCTATTGCCTGCGTACTGAAAATATGTAAGTGTTTCCCAGGCAAAGACCTTACTCGGGCGGGCCACCCAGGTATATTAATTGCCACCAAAGTGTATTTGGCGTCCCATTTTAGCATGTTATATTTTGTAGCCTGTGAAGATCAATGCAACTAATGTGGAACCAAAGTTCTCAAGCAATAGTTCCACCAGGAAACTTTCATTAGCCGTGCATGTCGGTCACATTGTGACAAGCGCAGAGGTAACAGCAGCTGGAAGACCTGCCTGCATTGTGTATAAGACGAGGACAGTGTCTAATAAACAGTGCTGTCCATGTTTCTTAAAGGTAAATTTATATATTTTCCCATGCATTTGAAATTCGCGGGTTGAACGAGAACGCTGCAAAGGGCAGCTGCTATCCGACAAATGTGCATCGTCAATGTTCGTCCACTAAAAGTACTGTTCTTGCCACTGACAGGCTCAGATTGTTATTCTACGTGTCTGATATGCTTTTGTGTGTAACTTACTGATGCAAGGTCAACACAGTAACTTTAGCTAATAGCATTAGCTTAGCTCCGCTCTGACTGCAGTAGCACAATATGCCCCACAATAAGAATTCCTGGTGACAGGATATGGAATCCACCTGGGCTTAATAGAATGCCTTTAAAAACACAAAATGAATTTTGTTTCTTTATTCAATGAAAAATTGTCAAATATCACTTCCATAAAGCTGTTCTTATAAGACACATCCAGGCAATCAACTTTGCATTTCAGATTCTTCACAGCGAAGAAGTTCATAAACTGTTCATAAAGGTAGGTAGTCTAAGATCATAGACTACCTCTGCAATTATAACAGATCACATGAGGGCCCAGTTAATACTAGTCCTGTGTAAGTTTATGACACTAAAGCGGTCAGGGTGGGAACCCATACGTTTATGCATATTGCTTGCTTGAAATATGACCAAAGCATTTTGACTGTAGTTTGAGTTAAACCTAAGAACACGTCAATTACCCAGGATTCCCGGGATGGTGTGTTTCTGCTCCTGGTACAGAAAATTTCTAATTTTCGAGAAAAATAGGTAACATTTTATTTGAAGGGGTGCACATCAGGCTGACATGACACCGTCATAATTATGACATGACAACGGTCAGGAACATGGAGTCTTTTTGAACGTTCATGACGTTGATTTCGTCATTAAGTGTCATTCGGTAAATTATGACACTTTTAATGCAAAGTTAGCATTGTTCGAGATGTTTGTGTTATGTGTCAAGTGTTACAAATAATTTACCGAATGACACTTAATGACAACATTCATGAACATTAAAAAAGACTACTTCATGTTAATGACAGGTGTCATGTCAGTCTTATGCACACCCTTTCAAATTAAGTGTTGCTGAAAAATATTAATCCCTAGTGTTTACATTACTTTCCTCTCAGTTCTTATGTGTGTGTGTGTGTGTGTGTGTGTGTGTGTGTGTGTGTGTGTGTGTGTGTGTGTGTGTGTGTGTGTGTGTGTGTGTGTGTGTGTGATTCTATCCCTGAAAGCCTGTCAGTGATTTCATTAGGCACACACTCACAATGCATCTGCTCCTTCACTCCAACAGCAGAATGGGAGCAATAGGTAGAAAATTGACCATTTGCATTTTCCCAGCTGTTGGTTACGGCTCGCCTGCATGCTTGACCACAACCAATCAGAGACACTGCTTTCCATCTGTTTTCTGCGCTCAGTCCGGGTCCCAATCTCTGTTCACTTCCTCTACCCTTTTCACAGGGCTTCAAAATCAACAGCCGTATGGCTGAATACACCCATCAGATGCTTTCAGATCCCTGAGTGTTTGGGAAAAGTGCACGTCCTGGTGACAGGAATGAGCACGGACAGCATGAGGTCACATGGTCGGATGTGTGAATTAGAGGCTTGTGCATTTCATGATATTAAATAGCACATTATCATACGGGCTGTCAGCCACTGTTTACATGATGTCCCAACAACACACACACAGACACACTAAGGTGTCTGATCCAATAGAAAGCCATTCCACTCAAAACATTGATCATCAGCCAACCAACACAGATTAATAATCTTCAAAAGGGATGTTTAATAAAAGAGTTTGGAAACAAAAAGGAAGAAAGATTACAATGTTCTAACTAACTTTAACGCATGTTGGAGCTCCATGGAGTCGACCATCTTATACACTGGTAAGAGCCAATGAGGTTTAACCATGTCTCCAGCTAATTTAAATAGCTCACGTTACTGTATTGTGTGAACAGTTCACTTCATTTAATATTGTATGTGGTGTTTTCTTTTGCGGGGTGCAAATGTTCCACCAAAACCAGTTCCTTCCTGAGACTATTTAGCAGAGCCACCATCGCTGCGTCCGGAGCTTAGCGCCACCCAAGACGAGTGTGATTGGTTTAAAGCAATGCAAACAACCCAGAACATTTTTTTTCTCCTATCCCAGAATGCATCTGTGGTGTAGCCAGATCTTAATCCACAGCACTGTGGATATGGGTCTGGCAATGTGAGACTACATACTATTAGTCTGGTTTTGTTGTAATTATTATTGTAAATAGATGAATGTAAGTCCTGTCCATCTGTCTTTACTGGAGTCAGTACCATCCACACACTGCAGTGAGTTGAGGCTCACTGTACGTGAACTGTTACATGAAGAGGAGAGCGAAACAGTTTAAGGTAGTCAGATGGAAAAGACTCCATTACACACTGTGGAGCCTGCAGTAACAGGAACTACAGCATCATGAACAGTGACCCCTCCCAAACACGGTCAGAGCTAAGTCACTGCTCAACCACCAAAGAAGCATGAATTATTAGATTTACTGCTCCATGAAGCTGGTGAGACTACGATGCAGGTCAGCACTGTCATAGCTCCCAGCACTTCATTTTAAATAAGACGTTAATGCCGCCTCAAGACGCTGGATCTGCTGACCTCAAATTTCCCTTTGCATCTTTTCATTAATTTCATTTCAGCTTTTGTCTCTTGTATTCTGCTCCCTATCACAGACAATAGCAAACACGTCGACAGCCTCACGTAGGAAACTATGCATTTCCCAAAGTCTACATTCATGAGGAGATGACATGATGCGACACTAGCACACTATCAATTTGCAGACATCAGACTAAAAAGACCGTCTGAGGAAATTCTCTTTCTATGGCCATGTTGTTATCTTGTGTAACTACTTCACTTTGTGCTGTAGCAGCAGCAGCAGCTAGATGTTTCTTTCAAGAAAACTTTCAAGAGCACTTATGCTTAACTTATCAATGCAACTATACATGGTTGCATTAAGTTGCTTACATTACGTGCTTTATTAACACGCCCCTGGACTGATATGTTACATCTGTGTTCAACTGCCAAAATGTCTGATGTAAAAAGCCCAAAATATGTATTGCATATGTGGTTGATTTGGCTGTTCACAAGAGGTGGCTGTACAATGTTCAATCATGGATTTCTGAAAAGTAAAAAAGTATATTTGTGAAACTGGATTTCAAACAGCGGACCTCTGGAACATTTCTCTCCGCCCTGCAGTGTGCTGTGGCCAGCGTGCGGCGGTGCAGCACATATTAATACCAGGTGTAAATGTAATCTGGATACGAGACGCGTTATAATGCCAGGTGTATGTGGGGTGTGAGTGTGCAGGACAAAGGCTATCACTGTAATGATAGAAGCAGATTGTTGAGGGGGGGGGGGGTACCGTCGGTCACGGATCATGGAAAGTGAAAAGGGGCAGTTGGATTTATTCATGCACTTTAAAAATATATATTAAAAAAGCTTCTTTCTTTTCACATTTTTATTTACAGCACTATGTTGACATTTATAACATAATAGGCTGTTGAGCACCCCCATATAGCCAAAATGGCATGGTCCTCGTTTCATAAATATAGAAATAAAATGATCCATAATTCATTTTTATTTCTATGTAGCAAACTGTCGACTGGTTGTAATGGCAGAGTTTTGGACAGAGGCTGGCTGAAGCTTACAGACCGGCGCGCTGCAAGTAGTTGCAATTTTCAACAAGTCTCGGCGCAAATCTTTGGTCTGAACTGGGCTTCACTCCGTTTGAAGCATCAAATATTCAACTATTCGGCGTCACCCCTAGTATAAAGATGCTTCCTTGTATTCAATATAACTTAGTTCAAAAAACCTTTTCCGTTTCCACAGCTCCACAGATACCTTCAGGCACATTTCAGTCTCATTAAGGTGTCAGTCCAAATGCTTTGACAAAATAAAGACATCAGTTAATAACAGTCATTGTGGAAGAGGATTGGATGGATTTAAAAGAACCAGGTTACTACAGTGCATGTTAAAGTCTTGTCTGGTTATGTTAACATGGTTTCTTGTCTGCATGCATACGTAAACTCTGAGTACTTCAAGTATTTTAACACAGGAAGGTTTTTAAAGACTGCTGAATTCCTTGGAAAAGGGTAAATAAAAGTATCTGTAAAGAAAGTTTTCATTTGAAGCATGATGCATGATATACGGCAGCTTCATTGAAGTGTCTCGCTGTGAATATGTGTCCTTCAGTATGAAAAACATTTTCCAACTTTGAAGCTACTTAAAAGAGAAATTTAACACCAGCGTTCAAGGAGCGAATATGGGGTTTTTACTCAACCATCTTTTATGTGATGATTTTGAAGTGTAGTAGGACTGTGGCTGCATGTTACAGACTGTGGCGCAGTCTTTTAAGCCTCACTTTAATGAGTCCATGGCCTGACAGAACACACATATATCGGCTTCTCACTCAGTGTGCACTGTGTACCTGTGTCTTTAACCTGACATAGTGTAGACTTTGGAGTGTCACTTTGGAAATCCAAACTTTACCACAACATGAATTGATCACTAATCATCACAATTTCCTTCCCAACAGGGGAATAAGTTCAGCAGTATGTGATAATTGTGTGCATAGGCAGTGGAAATACTGTATCTCTAATAAGCTGGTTCACTGTTTTAAGTTTAATAAATGAAATCGTCATTTCAATTATACATTGATCTTAACATTGTTGGGGCGCAGTTATATTATGTCTGAGTCTGACATCTGATTGTGAAATAGCAGCAGATGGGAAAGAGTTGAGACATGAACTCACAGACTTGGACTCATCCAGTTGAAATGAAACAGCAGGTATGAATATCTGTTTCCCAGTCAGAAATGAGGGATTTGTTTGTCATGTCTGTCACTTGAATCCAACATTGAATGTCCAGAGCAAAGTTTCTTGCTAAGCCATTATTTTCCAGCTAGCTTGTTTAGCTATAGCAAGATGGCGAGAGTCTTGTTAATGCAAGCCTATAAAAATAGAATCTATATTCTACATAAACCTGAAAACACCTGCCAAATCATTGTTCTTTATGCATGCTGGTAAGATAATAACCAAAGAAACGGTAGTTAACACAGCCATGTTAATTCACAGCCAATATGAGGTCAGTTTAAACAACACAATCTCACTCCCGCCGCGTCAAAAAGCCACGCTTGGTCAGGTGCCTTTGGTGTTTGTTAATGATGCAGAAAGTCTCCTTTAGCGTCATATTTAGATAGGAACATATGTTCAACCTGTAAATACCTCTCGGGTTTTGGGGACGGGAAGCATTTGGTCTGAATTTGGAAAAAACCAAAGCACTAAATAAAAGATGTTTGGTGTATGAATGAGGCTACCAACCATGTCCGCCATTTGTGTACAGTAATTACAGCAAGGTACTACAGTTAATCTGACAGTGATTTATTGATGCATGCAGCACCTAATGAATGATCCTCTGACCTAAAGTTATTCTGATAGAGGTCATCTATTTCTCATCACACACTGCTCTGTATTCGCCCCATCTCCCTGCCTCCTCTTTTTCTTACTCTTTAATTAATCAATTTTTAAAATAGATCACGGCCACTGAAGATAAGAGTGCAAATGTTATTCTGCGTTACAGCTAAGTTATGACTTTCTCTGACATTTTTTCGAGAAAATTATTAAAAACCCTAGACAGATGGCCCTTTTCTTATGTAAAACTATGCAAATAAATGTCTTTTCTATTAGCATATATTAAAGTGTTGAAGATGGTGTCAGTGGGCCTCTTGCAGCTCCGCCTGGCTCTTCTTCTCTTTACTTTCCAGCAAGAGACAGACTCGACTAATTACCTGCAACATTAGGCAGCACATAATGAGGTGACAACTACTAGTCCCGCAAAAGGAGGGTGGAGGAGAGGTAGAATATTTAAGAAAGAGTTGAAGGAACGTAAAGTGAAAAATGGAGGTGATTTAACTGAGGAAATCCTCATGTCTCTGGTCAGAACGGTGATTTTAATCCACTACTTCACAGCTTAACCCTTGTGTTGTATTCCCGTCAACCATGAACTTGTTGTCCTTCCGGGTCAAAGTTGAAAATGAACTTTTTTTTGTCGCTTTTTTAAACGTTTTTGTCACTTTTTTTTTCAATGCTTTTTTAAATGTATGGTCAATAAACCTAATTTAAATGACATTATACCTAATTTGTGAATTAAAAATGCAGAAATTATTAATTGTTTTGACTAATAGTTAAGATCAGAGGATGTTGAGTGAATCACAGACTGGTTTATGTCAAAGTTTAGTCCGGATAGTGTTTTAAAACCATTTAAAATTAAAAAAAATTCAAATGCTATGAAATTCGATAAAACAACCACAATTCAATGGAAGTAATCATTCATTTTACCTGCGAAAGAATGTTGTATGGGTTCCATACAATGTACATGCATGCATCCAAGTTATTGTAGGCAATTTGTTTGTAAGAAACCCATATTTCTGATATAAAAAAAACGGACCCAAGGACAACACGAGGGCTAAAGCTGAGAGCACAGACCCCAACCCTTACCCTGTCTGTCTGTCTGTGGACAGATTCTGTGTAAAATGTGTAGTTGAGATCAAAATGGCCGACGTCGAAGAGGGGTGGGCGCCATAAGTAGGGGGGCAGGACGTAAGGAAAGGGCCATTGGCCCCCCTTCTTTACGCACCTGGGCCGATTTGGCGTCTTCCCATCATAAGATGGTCTGGTGTTTTCAATGTGTTAGCCGTACGTTCTCAAAAAGCTTTCCTTCACATGTCATACTCACCCCTCTGCTGCTCTGAGTTTCTGTCTCTCTTGAATTGTATGCTTTTTCCTGGCTTGAAAAGCACAGCCCTGAACCCAAACATTGTGTTTCCATGTGATTTCTTTCAATTTTTAAATAATAGCCCTTCCCAACTGCAGATTGAACTGTAGATTTCTCTTTTATAGTTCATCTTTCTGTGCACAAATAAATCAATACAAATACATCAATTCACATGGAAATGGCTACCATGAACATTTTATGGCAGTAATTATTTCAAGGATGTGGCCAATAAATATTAATGAAAAAGATGTATTGCAGGGCCTGGTCTGCCCCACGCACGTGTCACATAAATGTAACAAAATGAAAAGAAAATCAAAGTTGCAGTTAAAACCACAAGAGGAAACTACAAAAAATATCCCTGTTTGAAAAACTTGTAAATAAATATGTCAAATTAGTGTCTTCCTTAACGTTCATGTATGTAATTCAGTTTGGCTTTTTGGGAGCACCTAAAGATATGCAGCTTTCTTGATGACTTCCGGACGGGGTAATGGGACAACCTAAGGTTTCAAAGTTTAATACAATGGACAAGTGAAGGGCCTTCACATACAGGGATGTGATATGAAAACCTAAGGTTGCAAGGAAACTTGCTTTATAATGTTTTTTTGTAAATTTAAGACATGGTGGGTGAAAAAGCACAATGGCAATAATGTTCAAAGTTAAAGACAGTTTTAATTCCTGGCTTAAATACCAGGTGAACTGCCTGCGTTTAAGGTTGCTGCTTCCGAGATCATCACATAGCACTGACAACAACAACAAACCAACAATATGTGCAACTCAAAAGTGGATAACGAGCAATAATTCAGTCCTTGTCCAAGGTTGTAACACCAGACAAACACACCACATCTTAACATAAGCCACAGTGGCATTGTCCATTCACACCACATCTCCCATCACTTTCTGTCTGTCGCTTCAGCAGCGTCCCCAGAAGGAGCTCAAACTGTCCCAGCGACATGGTCGATGAGCTGGCGCCAATATTTGAACATTATGTTGAACAAAAGGTGCAAATTGGCATTGCTTATTTGTCACGCCCCCCCCCCCCGATGTGTAAAGGCCCTTAAGATGTCTCACTGCCAACCTAACGTTCTGTTGCTCTCCTTCTTTACACAAACAACAGGGAATATCTAACACATACATGTCTGATTAGAATTCCTCAGAATTTAGGGAGCTGTGAATTCTGGATGCTACCACGGCGTGACCACAGACTTTGAAAGAACACTATCAAATACTGTCAGCATGTGTAGGGTAGCACCTTTATCCATGTACGTACTGTTATCTCATCAAGACAATTACAGACCTTCCATTATGTATTACTTTGGAGGAACATTTGATGTAAAATGGGATTTTAAACTAGGGCACCAGCGCGTTTTGATGAGTATTTGACCCAAGAAGAAAAAAAATGATCAGGAAGGGACTGTGACATCTGCAGCGCTGCAAACAAATTGCTCTGACCACTGAATTATGACCAGAGAATTAAACAGCGTCTTCCTGAACTGCTGACCACTGAAGCCAAACATATTTGGACTTTTGACACCAAAGATTGCAGATTGGAGTTGTAATTATACACTTGCCAGAGGCACATCTGCCAGGGAGACACACACGTTGACAGTTGAAAACATTTCACCATTCTTGAGAGGAAACTCTCAGACCAGAACATGCATAGGGAAAAGATGTGTTTTTGCTGTTTGCATAGTAACTCCTGATAATTACCAGCAAGCATTTCTGTTTACCTGCCAAAATGAACAATCATCATGTCACTGTAAGAGTGTATACAGGGTTGCCAGGTCGGCAGTTTCCCCGCATAATTGGGCTACTTTTAAAGTGTTGGTGTTGTAATTTTTTGTCCGTTGGTTTGCGAAGGCAGCAAACGGACTAGAACACCGTTTACAACAAAACAAGTTATTTTGTGAATCAGTGAATTGGTCTAAATGTTCACAATGATTTATTTATATATGATAATATACTGTATTTAGTTACGAAGATGATTTATTAATGACAATATACTGTATCTTATTACACAAGACAAATTTAGGACCTAGGTGAAATAACTTATGGGAAAACTGCTTTTAATGCTGGCCATTATAGTAATGCTGTTGGACTTTAAAAGCAGTGTAAGGGTTAGTGTAATATGTTTTGGCAGGTGAATATTTGGAGTTCTAGTCTTGGGGAGGTTTTATTGGCCGTTGGGCTGGTTTTGGGCAGGTTTTGGTTGCCCATTGGGCTGGTTTTGTCATACAGACCCTGTCATGTCATGTTGCATGTCAAAGTGTCTTTGAGCAAGACAAAGTTGCTACCTATGGGAGCTCTCCCACCATTGGTGTATGAATGTGTGTGTGAATGAGAGGCAAATTGTAAAGTGATTTGTCCACTAAGGTAGAAAAGTGCTGTTATTTAACCCTCCTTTGTTGGAGTATAAACTGCTGCACAAATAAGGCATGTTTTGTATATAATTATGAGTGAAGTCCATGGTAGAAATATGTCTCTTCAATAAACTGCGTAACTTATACTCTGGAGAGATGTAGGTAAATGGACTGTATTTATGTAGAGGGTTTCTAGTCTTAACAACTACTCAAAGCGCTTTTACATCGTACAGGAACCATTCACCATTCAGACACATTCATACACTGTGGCCATGGCTGCCGTACAAGGTGCCACCTGCTCATCAGATAAACATCCACACACATTTACACACCGATGCCTGATGAGCATCAGGAGCAATTTAGTGTTTAGCTCACTGGCTACAAAAGTGTTCCAACTACTTAATAAATAAGACTTAGTTTGTTCTCTGGCGTCACTGCAATTACGTTCAGCAGCTAATTGAAATGTTTCTGATTTCAGTGCTTTTGTAGCACATAAATGCACCATGTTCAGAAGTAGACATCCATATGAGTAAGCAATTGCTACTGCATTATCACAATGTACAATGCATAAAGCCTGGCAAAGTAATGTCCAGAGTGTGCTGTAATGAAGAGAGACCACACTAAAGCTGTTTAACAATACAACCTGGTAGTTAACAAAGGCTCTGGAGCTCTTGTTGTTGTTTGTACCTGCTGTGTAATCTTCTTGTGCCGTCTGTGTTTTTCAAGGCCTTTCTCTCGTCTAATAGGGAAGCCTGGCCAGTCACCACCAGAGAGCAAAGAAAAGAGCTGTGAAGCTTTCCTCTCTGCTATCAGCTCCAACTACTGCTGCATCAAATTGCCCCTGCTCTGTTTCCCTGCTGCCCCCATTCAGAAGACAGATGTTTGCTTTGAACAGTGGGAGGATGAAGGCACAAGAACAACATGAAAAAATGTGTTGAGCTTTTTTTCTGAGGCAGAGAAAGAAGTCTGTTGGAAGCTGAGCATGTGCTTTCAATGAACACATCGTGAAAGATATGTCTCTCCCCTCTATTTCCTCACTACTGTAAGCTACCCTGAAACATTTGCAGGATCAGGATTCCTCACAGCTTTACAGACCAACCAAGGCCCAGAACAATACGGAATGAAAAAAAATGAAAGAAATGCAGCAAAGCCATGTCATGCTCACAGTGGCAGTGGTAGAAGAAATACTCAATGTATTGTTTTTAGGTAAAACTACAATAGTAAAACTATTGATACCGCACAGTACAAGTCCTGTATTCAAATCATTCTTCCATTTACTTAATGTCTGTTCAAGGTGGAGCTTTCAACTCTAATACAATGCTGGGTAGTTTAAATGAATAATAAAGCATCATATTTCAATTGTGATATTTTGTGAGTAAAATCTGAATCGGCAACGTAAGCAGTAACATTTCTCTGTCAGGTAAATGTAGTAGTAGTCTATATCCACAACGTTCCACATCCGGGATTGCTCCGTTGCCAACGAAGATTTCACCCGATTTCACTCATTTAGGCCGGAAATCCGTTGCCCTGGTCTTTCTTTGTGTTGACATTTTAAACTCCAGTGGATTTATAGGGACTATGGTTAACTGCTCCTCAGATCTCTGCAGGGTAAATCCAGACAGCTAGCTAGACTATCTGTCCAATCTGAGTTTTCTGTTGCACGACTAAAACAACTTTTGAACGTACACATGTTCAACCAAAACAGGTTCCTTCCTGAGGCTATTTTGCAGAGGCACCGTGGCTCCGTACGGTGCTAAGCACTGCCCAAGACGATTGTGATTTGTAGAAATGCCAATAAACCAGAGCACACGTTTGACAGCAGATGCCTGGATGTGCATCACATCTCGTGGTGGAAACAGTGTTGACTGTGTTTACAACTTTTGAAAACCTCTTGACTGTGTTATGCAGTTCTTGACTGCTGACTCCTCACTCCCCTTAACCGGCCGGTGGGGCTGCAAGTAATCAACATTTGCATTACAGGCAAAAGGTATTTTGCGGCAATAAGCTTGGCTAAAAACAGGCCTTAGCTCATCTGTTGCAGTCTACATAATTGGCCTTTGTGTGGCTCAAAAAACTGACATCCATAAAAAGGTTTTGGTCTCATTTTGAACCGGAGCATCTGCAGATCAATTCTAAACCTGATATGACATGGTCCATAACTTTTAGGGACGATGCGAGATGAATAAATCCCTGTTTTTGTTAACAAGGCCACCGACTTGACTTTAGAGCTGCTACAGCAGCCGGGATGTACAAGTGGGAAAATATGAGCTTTTTCAGCTGCGGCGAGGTTGGTTATAGGACAGTGGCGTGAAGCAACGCAGGGCGGTGAGTTTACAGGTCCACGTTCGGCAGCGGAGTATTTTGGCCTTATAATAACCCTAATCCCCACCCTTACCCTATATTTACAGAGTCAGGAGGGACAATTGAGTGAGATTGAACTCTTCTTTGTTTGTGAGGGGAGAGGGGGAGACACACCTGGTGGAGATCACACTCTACTAGGTGCACTTTTTTAGTTCTATACATTTCTTATTGTCAACAAATCCAATGAAAAATCAAAAGCAAAAACGTATTTTTAGTGTCTTTGCTCAGATCTTGGCACTCCCTCCAGTGTACACTTTCATGCATAGACCCAGGAGGTAGTTTCACTTGGAGCGTTGGAGTAGCACAGCTATATTCAAAACCATGTAACATTTCCTATAGAGCCTAATAGTGTGGTTCCGGAAGTAAAACTCCCATTCATTTTCTCCATAAGGATTCTGATTATTATACATAACGTCTAAACCATCCGAGGTAGTCTGACCCCGAGCTGTGAGGTTGTAAAATGAAGCGTTCTTCTTCTGTAGAAGACACAAGTCCTTATGAAATCAACCTTGAATGGGGAAAATCACTTCCAGAACCAGAGGCGTTCAAAAACTGGGAGCTCCCTGTTGAGCTCTATAGGGAGCTTATTTCCCATTAAGTAGAGTGGGTCGCACTTTTAAATTCTATATTGCTATGTAAGGATGTGCTATTTCTACAGTATCAGTAATGCAGATTATTGCTATCTGTACATCCATGGCTATGGTGTGAACAGGAACTCCTAATGCGGCATGACTTTTCAATATACTAGAGATTTGCCAAATTGTAAAAAACATGTTAGCAAAAAACAATGGGTGAAAGTGCATTAATCAAAAATACGGACGTTTGGACAGTGGCTGTCAGCATCTGAAGCGACGAAAAAAGCGCCCTTCAGGGTATTTTTAGAACGCACCAGGGAGAGCAGCAGCTACACAGGGTTTAGCGAGTAGTACGTAAGGGGGAAATTCCACGTAGGGAGGTTGGTTGGGGTGGCAGATGGGTCAAACACAGGACTTTCACCCAGGAGACCAGGGTTTGTGTCCCGCCCGGCACATTTCCTAAAGTCGCTTTCTT
Organism: Sander vitreus; assembly: GCF_031162955.1. Taxonomy (NCBI): domain Eukaryota; kingdom Metazoa; phylum Chordata; class Actinopteri; order Perciformes; family Percidae; genus Sander; species Sander vitreus. Next base: position 23,744,346 of record NC_135864.1, on the reverse strand, counting down.
CTTTAACCGTCCCGTTCTTCCCGCATGTCACGGAAACGTAAACCCACCCACGACCTTATCCTTAACATAACAGCGTCAAACGGGACACTAATAGTCCCGACCAAGCGCATTTAGTTAAAGCGCGTTATATGGCGCTAAAGGAGACTTTTAGCGTATAACGACGACAAAGGCACCTGACCAAGCGTCCAAATTTTACGAGATGGGAGTGAGAATCTTTTTGAATCACGGTGTCCCTGGTCTGGGTCCTGCCATTCACTCTCTTAAGCCCATTTCAGACCAAAGATTTGCAGCGAGACGAGTTGAAACTTGCAACTACTGGCAACACTCCGGTCTGCAACGTTCTGAAATCTGCCAGTTTACACCAATGCGATGAGACGGTGTATCATCTCCATAGGAACGACTCTTTGTACTTCCGTTCTAACTTCCAACTTTCAGGCTTTTTTGTAGCTGGATATATCATTTGTTGCGTCTAAATATGAATGTGGATGTTAGTGATGGTGGCATGTTTGCTACAGCTGCATTTGAAGTAGAGACGAAACAGAGAAAACTAAGTTTTATTTCTCTGATTCTCTGCTTTGTTTTAACGCCACTCCCTCTCTTCAGTCACTCTTTAGCTCGAAAGTTTGTAACATAGAAATGTAGCTGGCTTTGCCAGCTGATTTCTCTATTGGCTGTTGGCTTACATCCTTAAACCAGCCTCTCGACACTCGAGTCGCAGCCATTAGCTGGCTTGAGTCGAGCTGAGACGGATCGGTTCAGACCACTGAAACTTTTCCCTGCGATGTTCTAAACAGTTTTGTCCCGAATCTTTGGTCTGAACTGGGCTTCACTGTCCTCATTTCCAATAAAGGCACAGAATAGTAGTGATGTCCAAATGAACTGTCATGAAGCATTTTCTTTATTTATTATTATCTTTATTATTTTCTGAGCCCAATAGATAGAGACCCAATAGATCCCAATCTGTTCAACAACGGGTTGAAAGCACACTGAATTGACCTTCTCTGAGGCTTTTTCTTTAAACCAAGAGTGCCATCTAATGGGTCAACAAATACAACTAATGCTTCATGAAGCTTCATTTGGACAGCACTGCAGAAGGGAGTTAAAAGACTAAGAGATTCATGCTACGTTTACACGTGGCCGGCTATTTTCATAAACGGACATTTCACCCTCTCTGTTTTCAAAAATAACATTGTGCACAGCTGTCAGTTTTCAGAAAAGTGTTGTTTACACGTACCCGTGTGTATATATGCCGTCAATGCCGTCAAGAGCATGCCAAACCCATAGGTGGCAGTGTAACGAGAAGCTCAAGCCCACGTTAGCCAATCAAGAATCCCGAAAATAACAACAACAGCAACGAATCACTTCCCTCTCTTCTCTTCCTCACTTCCTCGGCTGCCTAAACCTCCGTTTGTTTCAGTTCACGTGCAAACAAAGTTTTCCAAAATCTCCACTCTGGCCGGAGTTTTTTAGAAAGAATCGTTTTCAGAGGCGATTTCTCCGTTTGAGTGTAAACGAAGGGCACAAACGAAGGGAAATGTCTCCGTTTTTCAAAATAACCAAAGTAAACGGGGTAATAAACCTGATGATGGGTAAGGATAAAATAATGTCTTTTTGTATAAAAACTTAAATTGTAAAGGTTGTTATGTTCTATGTTTTGTATTTATAGTCATTTATATTGTAAATATTGTTAGCGGCTCTGGAGATGGTTGATTGGTTGATTGGTTGGTCCCCCACTTTAGTCCAGACTGAAATATCATTCTAAAATTAAGAGAGTGTAACTGGAAAAAAGATATTTCCAAAGCAGTTTTAATGATACCTTATCCTGCAATGGTATCATCATCAGGTCAAATGTAATGCATGTATAGCTGACACTGACCCTGTACTCCTCCTCCATGTGGGTGGCTTTTCTTTTCCTCTTTAATCTTGTTCATATCATGACTTCAAAGAACCAAGGGGGCACAATACAGGCTTCAGACAACTCACTTGAACAGGACAGAAAGCAAAGATTGCCTCTCTGTGCTTCCTTCCTGCTCAGGAACCATCTTTTTTTCTGAGCACGCCTCACAGAGCTACTGATAAGAGTACTGTAGCATGCTAAGTCTGGACTCTTCGAGACTGTCAGGCATGAAACAGGATTATTAGCATGTTGGCACTGTTTGTACACACTGGCTTTTTGGCCATATCAGCACTGGAGCAGAGAGGTTAACAACTCAGCTAGGGAAACAGACTGAGAGCCAACGAAGCATCCATTCTCCCCCATTCACTGAGTCCATCTATCTGTCCGCATATCCAACCATCTGCCTATGCATCGCTCCGTGTTGCTGCTTCACCTCCTCCATCTGTTAGTTGTCATCAGCACGTCTGCATTCTGCACATTTCACTAAGTATGTCTTTACATAAATCACGGCTTTCACGGTTACATTTCCAGTTCATCCGTTTATGTGACTAGAGAGGCTAAACAAGTCTCAACTATCCAACATGAGATTTATTTCACCTGTTCAGATATGTAGGGGGTGACTACAGGGGTTTTATTTTTTATTGTTTTTATCTGAAAATCTCATAATCTTGAACTCATATTTCATAGCTTTACAATACATTTCCATGGCCTTATATTGCTGGAAAGGATGAATTTCCGCTGACATATTTTGAACAGTAAAATAAATGCAGCTCTTTGTAGGAGAAAATGTTTTTTGAAATGTTCTCTTCACTAAGACTGTTTCCCTTTCATCTGGAGGGTTCACACCTTTGTCACTTCTGTTTATGTCCGTATCAGTGATCTCTGGAGCTCAGTGGGAACAGATCGTTGCTTCTTCAACAAATGACGGGCACTTCAATTCCCGCCTGAGCAGGGTTTTCACATGAGATGCTGGGTGTTGCTGTAAATATACCATCTTCATGTGTCATCTAGCTTTTCAATAACATTGTTTAATATTGAATATGACCTCAATTCCATGGTCTCATGCCGCCATCTTGTGTTCTTTATGATAGTGTCCGGGCATTGAAGGCATAGCTCTTCTCTTTGTCTCACTGTCTTCATAGAGTGTGCTGTCCTCTGCAGGCCAATGGATCAATGCACAATGTCAGTTCACAACGTACTGTAATGTTATCACCTGCTGTCTTACTGTTGCACTATACTAAATAATGAATATTGAAATAATTTCAAAGTTATATTCCACAACTATCATATAAATATTAATATTGATCAATTGTTAATGTATATTTCTACATTGTTTCATTCTGTGACATACATGGCTGTGTGAGTGTGTGTGTGTGTGTGTGTGTGTGTGTGTGTGTGTGTGTGTGTGTGTGTGTGTGTGTGTGTGTGTGTGTGTGTGTGTCAGGTGGAGAAAAAAGTTGGACTTAGAGAGTACTGGCGCAGTGTTTTTATTTCTCTGCCTCTGCCAGAATGTTAGCTTGCCTTTTATTGCTGGGCTTTACAAACCAACCACTGTGTCCTGAGGTGTTTCTAGGACCGGCTACTTATCCACTGACTTGGTTACTGGTTCAACTCCTGTTGGCATAGATTTGTGCGTTTTACCATTTTGACTGTCCAATGCCAACGCTAGAAAGCAAAACTGCAGATTGTCTAAGAAAAGAACAACAGAAGAAACAAACGATGTTACTGAAAAGTCAAAGTGCAGGAGCATTAAGCTGTCCTACTGTAAATCAATCTGTAATGCATCTAACTATTACATTTCACTGGAATTATACCTTGCACAACTTCATGTGACAAATAAAATGTATTGATTGATAAATGGAAGAACATCCCGACACTGGTCCAGTAGGTCTGTTGTGGACCAGTGCAGTGAACCAGCCCAGGTCATGATCCTTATCATGAAAGGATTTACAAACAATACTGTTTCCTAAAATGGCTCATCTGTTCTTCAGTCGTGTCATTTCAATGTATTGTGTGTGTTGTGTGTTAGCACTGTCTTGTGAATGCGAGGATGAAGGATGAACAGCCATCCAGCTTCAAACTTCACTGCAGTCCCATTATATCCTTCCTTCTCCCTGTAATTTTTCTATCTTCACATTTTTTTCTTCTTAAATGAGACCATTTCTTTTCACGTTGATGTTCACTTTTCCCACATGGAGGGTTATCTTATCTTTAATCGCCACTGAACATGTTACCTGCTTCCATAGATCTCCGCTGCCCCCTGCAGGTGCACGGTCAGACCACACTGTGCTATGCCGTCATGGGGATGGATCCGTTCTGCTTCAGTATGAGAGAGGAGGGGATGTGGTAATTCTCCCAGCATCCTCCTGTGTTAAACTCCTCTCCCTCTGGCTTTCAACCATGTGCAGTTTACTTATTAAAAATCCAACGTGTTCTCTAGCATGTTTTGAAAAGGCTACTTTAAAAAAAAAAAAAGGTACTGACATTAACTCTAATTAAAGAAATGATGAAATTGTAATTCAATAACCTCTATTTGAATGGACAGTGGAGGTAAACATTGGCTGCACATGTATCTCCTATATAGACAAACGGTGGTGCATTTAACAGCAGTAATTCTGTATGAACTGAGTTTGCAAAAGGAGGTTCACTAATGCTGAACATACTGATGAAGTGCAGTAAACGAGGACTGAATGCTTTTGAGCCACAAGAGAAGCTGTGCTACTAGATTCTTGTTCACAGTGGGGCTTTCTCTGCCTGCTATCTGTTTCTGAGAGCAGACATAACTGTATGGGATGATTTGACCTCTCGGTGGTCCATTAGCTTTCTATATTGTCTGCAATACAATAATAATAATAATAATAATAATACAAATGAATAACAGACTGTTATTTCTAGAGATCAGTTCATGCATACAATGCATCACATAAAAGCATTAAGATTTTCTTAAGACACGTAAGTGTTAGACAGTTTTTGAGCCTGAAAAAGACTTGATTTGTGTTTCCTGCTACTGGCGATATAATTGGAGCAGAACAGCCATTGACCTTTGATTTTTCGATTGGTTGGTTCTGTAACGCTGTGAAAATTTGAGCGAGTGTGTCAAGAGTTGAGCGAGAGAGAGCGCAGAAGCTTTTGGAGAGGGCACATGAGTAAACCACGTGAGAGGGGTTATTATTGCACATTAATATGGACAATAGCAAACATGCAAATACATTTATTGAGCACGGAATAGGTTTTTGTTTGCTCAAACGAAATAATTTTTTGCGAGTGTTAATTTCTGTTCAAAATGTAATGTAATGTGATTGCAAAATATAGTTCTCTGTGCTCAAAACATACAATTACTCGCTCAGGAATGAGGCACATATATACAGTAATGCCATATGTTTGCCACAATGGTGATTGGCGACTGCTGCAGGTGATATCCTAGAGGAGGAGAAGGCCCACGCCCAACGAGGATGACGGGCAACAACGAATAAGATGAGAGGGCCGTGTCAGGGAACGGTGTTCAAAGCTTGCTGCCCAGCTTTCTGCTCTGGAAGAAATGCTTGCATGTTTGGGTGATCATACCTACATCTAGACAATTTCAAATAAAATATATATAGATAATATGTCACATACAACGCATGTAGAATTTTGTAGTAAACAAACCACAATATGTGTGCTGAGCACTTGTTGGCTGCTTTGCCTTCACTCTGGGGTCCATCTCATCCCAAACCAGCTCTATTGGGTTTAGGTTGGGTTATTTTAGAGGCCAATTTATCTGATGCAGCACTCCATCCCTCTCCTTCTTGGTCAATATATCCTTGAGGTGTATTTGGGATCACTGTTCTGTTGAAAACCAAATGATGGTCCCATTAAGTGCAAATCAAAAAGGCAAGGCAAGGCAGCTTTATTTGTATAGCACATTTCAGCAACAGAGCAATTCAAAGTGCTTTACATAAAACACTAAAGAGCAGTTAAAAACGATTAAAAAAAACAAAACAAAAAAAACAACAACAGGCAGGACCATATTTCTTTACCATCTCATTCACCACGGGCCCCGCAGGAACATGTGACTTTGTACTCTTGTTACCCATAACAAGAGTGAAAGTACTTCTCTTTACCTACAATATAGCCGTCGCTATAAGGCTTAGTTTAATCAGGCAAACTTTGCAAAATCCTAAACAGTTCAAACTGTTTTCCTTTATTTTTATTATAAAATCTATGTCACACCCATGTTGGAGAAATTCTCAGAAATATGTCTGTTATCTGTTCAAAAATACCACTAGATAAAAGACGAGAATAAAATAGATAGGAAGGCATGTCGCTGTAGATTTCTGTGGTAGCCATGCTGGTTAAGTGTGCCCTGAATTTTGGTCACCAGCAAGGCAAATCAAAGCTCACCTATTCTGCGTATACACACCGATTGGAACCAAAAATCTCACATTTCGACTCATCAGACCAAAGTACAGATTTCCACTGGTCTAATATCCATTCCTGGTGTTTCTTTGCCCAAGCAATTCTCTTCTGTTTGTTCTTTCCAGCAGTGTCTTCTTTGCAGCAATTCAACCATGAAGATTCACAAATTGTCCTGTGAACAATAGTTACATATTGTATCTCCAGATTTCTTTCACGCCCTTGTGCCCTGCACGGGCCTCTCTTACATCCGCAGTTACTGTATATTACAGTCCAAGAGCAGAGTCTGCTATTGGCTGAGAGTTGTGACCTGTGCAGGCAGATGTTCCGCTGTGAAATGTGCAGCCATATATCGATATAACTCTGGGGGACAGACAAAGGCTTAGCGTTCATGGTGGAGACAGCAGAGCGATGTTGTTCTGCGCTGCGGTCACCTAGGTGGCATACAGGTGCGCGCAGTCAGTGAAGCATGGACCTGGTCTCTGGTAGATGGTGGTGTGGGCTTCCTTCGGAAGCAAGATGGAGGCCAGGCTCTGCCGCAGTGGCGGGACCACTGGGAACTCTGTTTCCGTGTCGCCTTGGATCCTGGTGAATGGTCCTGACATTGGTGCCGTCCGTCTCCCGGGTTCGGAGAATGCTTACTCAGCATTCACACAGGTCGAGAACAAAAACCTTAGCGGTGGGCAGGGAGCCCGCCTGATGCGGAGGAGAAAGCTGCTGATGCGGTGCTCCCCGTTCTGCTTCAGTATGAGAGAGGAGGGGATGTGGTAATTCTCCCAGCATCCTCCTGTGTTGAAACTCCTCTCCCTCTGGCTTTCAACCATGTGCAGTTTACTTGGCTTAACTCTTTACTTAACTTAGTTAACATTGGCTGCACATGTATCTCCTATATAGACAAACGGTGGTGCATTTAACAGCAGTAATTCTGTATGAACTGAGTTTGCAAAAGGAGGTTCACTAATGCTGAACATACTGATGAAGTGCAGTAAACGAGGACTGAATGCTTTTGAGCCACAAGAGAAGCTGTGCTACTAGATTCTTGTTCACAGTGGGGCTTTCTCTGCCTGCTATCTGTTTCTGAGAGCAGACATAACTGTATGGGATGATTTGACCTCTCGGTGGTCCATTAGCTTTCTATATTGTCTGCAATACAATAATAATAATGGTGGGGCTCTGTAATCCTCTTCTGTTTTGAGCTCCAGTTCTCCCAACAGGGAGGTGGGAGAGCCGGTGCTGGCTAGAGAACCATCTCTGGGGGGGATCAAAGTCAGCAGGCTCTTGCCCGCCAAAGAGATCTCCTTTCGTGATGTCTGGGTGTGGCTGCTGGTGGTATCCTCACCTTACTTGACTGTCCGCCTGGCTGCCATCGTCTGCCGCTTCAGTTCCTCCATCGGTAAGCAGGCGCAGAACTGCTGGAGGCCGGCGGGGTGCCAGCCCGGCAAACGGGGCCGAGGCACGCCTCACAACTCAGGCGGAGATCTGGCGGTAGGACATAGCCGGTCTGTCAATCGGTACACAGGCGGACACCGCTGTTCTTCGAAGTCCTCAAACTGCTTGTCACTGAAGGAAAATAGGGAGCAAATCTCTGGTCCCGCAGCTGTAATATACAGTAACGGACGTCAGAGAGAAATCTTCACGACTGCGCATGTGTGAGGGATAAACCTAATAGCAACAGCTCTTAGACGGCGAAGCCTGTACGAAATAGAACAGTTGGTGTTGAGATGTGTCTCCTTCTTGACCTCTGTGAAGCATTTATGTGGGGTCTAATCTGAGGTGTTGTTAATTTGCGGTTTCTGAGGCTGGTAACTTTAATGAATAAAAATAAACTTATCCTCAGCAGCACAGGTAACTCTTGGTCTTCCTTTCCTGGGGCGGGCCTCATGAGAGCCAATTTAATTATAGATTTTCATGGCTTTCGTGACTGCACTTGAAGATACATTCAAAGTTCTTGAACTTTTCCGGATTGACTGACCTTCATGGCTTGAAGTAATGATGGACTGTTGTTTCTCTTTACTTAGTTGAGTGGTTCAAGCCATAATATGGATTTGAAAAGTAGTTGAATAGGGCCATTTACTGTATAGCACTGTGTAACAACCCCACCTCTACCCCACCGTTGTTTTGCGGCCGTCACAAACACCTAAACCACGGCCGTAGCTGCCAGTAGCTCCTCACCAGACACTGGTTGGTTCGGTTCACTGCTGTTTGGATACAAACACTTTTACTGGAAGCCTGTCAAGATGGATGTTCGTGTGATATGTGAATCTGCGAGAATCCAGCTACCATGCAAGTTAAGGTGACTACCTCCTGAATCTGACTGAGAGAATGCCAGAACTACACAAAGCTGTCACCAAAGGAAACGGTAGCTACACTGAAGAATCTAAAGTATAAAAAACATAAAACAACCCTAAGCCGTATGTGTTGTTTCCAGATTTGTCAGTTGACATATGATGAGGGGGGTTTGAGGATCCTCCCCCAGAAACACCTTATTTCCTGCATTCTGGTGACTTTTTATGCAGCTATTTCTACCTTTTTCTGAATCAATTTATGCTGGAAATATCTTTATGTACAGGAAAACATAGATGACAATCCAAATATAAAAACATAAAGGAATATAATGCAGTAAGGCTTTCTGTATTGCTTTCAACTATTTATTCTCCTGTAGATTGTCTGCACACATGTAGGCATAATTTACTCCTCCCTCCTCTTTTGCGTCTTTTGTTTGCAAAGTTACCTCTTCAAATGTGCATGTGACACTTATTCACCTCAATAATACATTCATTTATGTTAATTAAATAATAAACCCCTGGACTTTAATAGCACAGATGTGTTTCAGCAAGATTTCTGCTCATGTTCAAAACGTGCACATTCACAATATAACTCATCCCATCATGTGTTCTCTGAGATTTGGACGAGGCGTGATATTTTGAGAAAAGTAAAGTCATTGTAGGCTTTTACAAGTATAAAGTCGCAATATTTCGGGAAACAATCTACCTGATCCACAGTCTGCCGTGCATTATGTTATTGCTCAGCTGATATGGTAGATCTCAGACCTTCTGACAGACACAGAGCACCGTTTGGGTCTCTGGTCTGTGGATGAGACAAAGTTCAGGGAAGCGGCTGAACACTGCTTCACATCAAAAGTGGAGAACTGTAAGAATGACAGGAATACACGGAGCACAAGCGCGACACATCTGCCGCAACTGAGCGCGTCCATTAGAATTACCTGAAGCTGCACAGACCACGGAAGCCCAGTGCTCAGTGCTTAATATGAGCCAGAACACGCTGGAACATGTTCCTGCACCTCGGACGTTGGATCCGGAACCTTTTTTATTGGATCCGGCACCTCCTGTGTCACTGTGAAAAATGAATTGCCTAAATGAAAAAAATAAATGACTGTTTGTGTAGTGTTCAATGTTGTTATCTGTCTCGTTAGTCTTTATTCCCCATTGAAGTTCCACAAAAATCTTGTGTTTGCATTTTCAATGCGTTTTGAGGTGAATTTTTAGGGTAAGACAGAGGGGGGAGAGGGACAGAGGGAGGGGAGGCACTTCAAGTGACACACCCGCTTGTGCTGGTTGAGATTGCTGTTATAGCCTCGTTTCACTCAGGGGAAAAATGTCAAAAAGACAACAAAGTTTGCTTAACTTGTTCAAATACGCTGGTCAGTCGGATCCCAAACAAGCAAAAATAATTTCCACCGATCAAGAATGTACCCATGCAGTGCATGTTCTGAAATTAAAATAAACATTGCCCTGATGTACACACAGCGCTGTTTAGGTTTTTTAAGTCAGAGAAGCAAGTAGGCAGTGTAATTTTTTTTTTTGTTCTGTTACCTCCAACCCCCGTACAAATCAAGCACTGCCAGTGCTCATCTCTATTTTTACAGAGAGAGTGGACACTAAGCGATGCACGGGTCTGCTTCAGAGCTCCGTGTGTTCGAGCCTGAAACCATAGACTGTAAAAGTCACTTCACATAAACTTCAGAAACACCGGTTCCTCCACCCAGGGGCGCCATATAGGGGGGAAAAGTTAGGACAATTCCAAGGGCCCATGACTGACAGGGGCCCCAAAAAATTGGTAAAAACTAATATAAAATGATTAAACCATCATCATTCAGTATATATGTTTCAAATATAGTAATACATTTAATTATCTATTTGTTTTTACTTGTTTTTGGCAGTAAAAGTTAAATATCCCCATTGACCAAAAAGTAAACATCCATATTGACCGACCACCCCCCTGTATCTGCATGAAATGGTTTGGTCCTGCCTTAGAGCACTCAGTGACGGTGTTAAGTTGCAGTCAGTAGATGCGCCAGAACTACAGTGACCACAATGTTGCCAAGTAACGTTAAATCAAAATCTGGTTTTCAAAAAAGGAAAGAGAGGAAAGACAAAGGAAAGTGTGTCAAACTGTCAAACTGTAACCCAGTTTTTCACCAAGAAAGGTGGGTAGTCTATAGTCTGTGAGTGGTATTACCCTGTTGGCTTAATGTCCATAGTGAAATAAGCTAGCTAGCTACAGACTAGTGTTAGCCTACATTTAATCACCATTTAATCAGTGCAGGGAAACGTTTAGCAAGATATTCATATTAAATCATTGTCCCTGCCCCTTTAACAGACTTAACAACAGATGAGTCAGCAGCACCCCAGTCTCCCCCTATCTGTGCCCCTCCCTGTCCCAGTGAAGAAGGTGACCAACATTGTGTCCAATGACATGCCAGTTAGCATCATAGCAGGGGATTTTCTCTGTCTCTCTTGCTATTTTTACCATTACAAAAAAGAAAATAGTTATTAATGACAGAAATTCATACACATTAATAACAATTATTTTCTCCTCTTACCTGAGCCTGCATGTAAGATAATGACAAAATTAACTGTATTGAACTACAAGAAGCAAGACATTTGCAAGCCTTTAATTAGAGTTATGTAAAGCTTTTGATGGGACAGTTAGGTCCTAGAGATGTGGTGACAACAGCTGGGGGGCCCAATTAGATTTTTTGTCATGGGGCCCAAAATTCCTGGCGGCGCCACTGCCTCCACCCACCACCAGTTGTTTCATATCACTGTAGGATTCGTATTATCAAGCAAAGTCTGCTGCAAGCCATCTACATGTTTGTATTACCCTGACTTTAAATCCACTGCTCGTTCATTTGGTATCTTCATGGTCTGGGAAGCACATAATGCAGCAGTGATAAAAAGGCATAATTAGATGGGAGTATATACGGTAGTAGGCGTCTGAGAGATCTGCTTTTAATGTCTAGATGAGAGTGAGTTATATAGTTAAAAATATCACAGGGTTTTGTGGAATAAAGGAAGTGATAAAATACTGTAATTTGAATGGGGCACAGCATTTATCATTCATTTCTATATCTCTATAATATCTATGATACATTCTACTTTTCCAGTAGAAGGCTCTCACTCTATGCTAGTTCTGCCGCTGCTGGGCATCGCACAAATAACTCAAGCATAAAGACACATTGTAAACAACAATGTGATTCATACCAACAAATGTTGGCCTATTTAGTCTGCACATACGCACATTAATACAGCAGCAGTGGAGGGCTGATGTCATGTGACACGTGGTGCGTCATAGCACTGCTCATGTAGGGCTTATGCATGGCCCAGAGATAGAGAGACAGTGGCAAATGATAGATCATGTGTGTACACATGTGAAGGACTAGCCCCCCCACCGGGAGAAAACACCATAGTAGCTGTGACGCGGGTAAACATTTATCAACATTTGCTCTGACATCAAACCTCGTCAACAGAGATCCCCCGAGCTATGTGGGAGAAACTGTGACTCTGGCAGGCCTGAGAAACCTGCTGATCTGGGTTCATGGATGGAACAGTGGATAACGTAGTTTTCCTTGGAATTAATTAACAGTTTTTCTCATTCTCTCCATCTTCGTCTTTTCCTTCTGAACAAGGCAGTAACCCTAATAGCGAGGCAAACTACCTCCCTTTCCGGTGGACCAACATGGGACCATTTCTGAAAAAATATGTACTGTACTGAACAGAGAGGGACAAATAATGAATTGAGCCATGAATTATATTGTTCATCAATTTAAAATAATTTTGCAAGTCAAGAAAGTATAGAGTATAGTTGCACTTTCTACCGTGATAAATCTGCAATAAAGGCTTCTAAACCAAAAACTCCAAAATCAAACATGTTGCAACAGAAATTTTATCCGCATTTGGGGAGAAAATGATTGGGAAAAAACATTGACAACCAAGAATGTATGTTTAATATATAAACTGCAGTAACCTCTGTTGAATGCATGGATGTACGGTGTTGAAGCCAACAGTTGACCAGGAAAACAGAGTACTCAACTTGAATGTATGTTGCTTAAAAGTTATAAGTAAGTTGATAAAATGTTATGTTTGCTATTGCCAACCATTCCGGTTTCTGGGGGTGTTTCCACAGGTTGCAGAGAGAGTAGTCTCACATTGCCAGACCTTCCTCCACAGCGCTGTGGAGGAAGGTCTGGCTAGTCCACACAGCATTCCGGGAAATGAGAAAAACGTGCTCTGGTTTCTTTAAACCAATCACAATCGTCTTGGACGGGGCTAAGCGCCAGACGGAGCAAAATAGCCTCGTGAAGGAACTTGTTTTGGTGGAACGTTCAAAAGTTGTTTTAGTCGTGCAACAGAAAACTCAGATTGGACAGATAGTCTAGCTAGCTGTCTGGATTTACCCTGCAGAGATATGAGGAGCAGTTAACCATAGTCCTCGTAAATCCACCAGAGTTTAGAACGCCAACACAAAGAGAGAGGAGTTTGACGGACATCCGGCCGAAAAGAGATCTCACATCTGGCGGATTTTCCGGCGGCACCGGAGCAATCCCGGAAGTAGAATGTCGTGGATATAGAATACAGAGAGAGTGGTAAAAGCTACCTGCATCCTCCGTAACTTTTGGGAGACGAAGAGAGACGGTGACGTTGCCCCCCTCTCCGCTGTCGAACAGCGTGGCGTCCAGCATCTGGAACGTGTTGGGAGGGAAATCTTTATAACCTATTTCTCCTTCAAGACAGCATCATTCACACATCACTCATGAGCTTTAAAGTGAGGCTTCTGTTTTCTGTTTTTCTTTTTTTTTCTTTTTGTTGTTGATGAAAATATTAATCAAATTGAGAATGTAAATTGCCATTCATAGTCTTCCAAACGTGAAGCACACACGTTGGTGACTTCACGGACCACGGAAACGAAAGCGCTAGAAGAGAAGTCATCGGACTCAAAGTCAATAGTTGCATCCTTAAATGACTTGAGGAACACAACCACTGTTTCCAAAGTGCAAGAATCAGAAAGGAATTCGTTGCCACAGTAGTTATACTACGTGGAATTTGCCTTGGTGATTGGTGCATACATACACAAACAAACACTAATTAAACATTAATAAGATTAAATAATAAATACAGAAACAGAGACAAATATATACATGGTACATTATATTCTGCATGGTCCCGATACTTAGCTAGTCTCTTACATCTGTGGCCGCCATCGCTGTGTCCTGTGTTTCACTGAGCATCCAACATGTAGCTACTGGTTAGATACTAAAACATTCTTATTCTTCTTTGTTTTTCACATAACAGCTATTGGATACAAATAGAGCTCAACGGTGCGTTTTTAACAACTCTGGTTCTGGAAGTGTTTTTCCCCATTGATTTGTTCCACTGACATTTCAAAAATTGCTTAGGGACCGTTCGGTATTTATGGAATGGACCACCAGAGGAAAATAGGGGAGGGTCATGTGTTTTTATTCTTTGTTAAAAAAAATTTTTTTTAGTCTAGGGGTCACCCAACTTCTGTATTCATGAGAAAAGCAAAATTTCAAAGTGGCTTGTTTGGTGTGTATTTATCCATGTAGCTCCATGTAGCTCTCTCAGTCTCGGCTCTTATCGCTAGCAGATGGGTCCCTCCCTGTTTAGTCAGCCAGACCTGTAGCTTAGAGACCGTGGAATTTCCCAAACTGAATAAATCCCGCTTGCACATATAAGCACAAAACTGCTTTGCTAGCTCAATCGTGTTGTACTAAGACATCTGATGAAAAAATACTTGTATTCCTTAGCATGATTGCCATACTGTTTAGTTCAAAAACATCCAAAACACCGTACAAAAACATAGCTGACCAGACGCAAGCTTTTATTTTGAAAAGCCGAATCTCGCGCCGCGGACAGCACCAGCCAGCAGCCGAGAAGGCATGAGATGGGAGGTATATCCATTTTGGAGGGTCATCCAAAATGTATTGCTGGTGAAGGGAGGGTTAGGTCTATTTTGACTAAAGGTCCCAAAACTCCTCCGGTGGCCCCTTAAATAAATAACGAACAGTCTCTTATATAAAAAGTTTTAAGCCTGGAAACAAGCCAACCAGCTATAAGAGGAATCGTGACCATAACACATTTGAGTTGGCGCAAAAAAAACGTTTTCAAAATGTCAAAAAAGTAAAAAGTATAACACTGTGTACAATAACTTCATATACTTCAATGGTAGAAGCTCGCTGTAGTAGGTCGGGGTTTCGCGCATACGGAAAAATGCTAAACCTTTTCATGGTAACAGCGAGATGGACCAATCAGAGATGTTGCTGTTACGCTTAGGATTGTGGGTAGTGTATGTATCTCCATAAGATCGCAAATAAAACATGCCAGAACTTTTCCCAGATCAGCAACTTTGACCATAATTGCCTTATTTAAATTTTCCATTGGCTGTTCATTATCTTAACCTTAAATAATTGTAAATGACTTGTTATATTAAACAGTCATATTTTTATACCTATTGTAGAGATCCATGTCCTCCCTACCTAAGATGTCAGCCTTGGTTGCAACATGTTTTTTTTTCCCTTTGTTTTTTAAGGTTTACAGATGTGCCTACAACTCTAAAACACCTTTCATGGATGCTGATACTTCACTGCTCTGTGTTTCTGTGTACTTGCGTGTTCCCTTTTGTTTTCTGTCACTATGTGTTTTATGTATTTCTCAGTTTGTGTGCTTCTACAGCATCTGTGACTCACAGACAAACAGGACAGCAGGTGGTGTGTGATGTAATATGGGGCACATATAAGTCTGCTGTCTGTCTGCTGGATCTACCTGAGGAGGAAACTGGAGACAACTCACTGGCAAACTGGACCCCTAATGGGTTCAGCTTTTAGAGATGTCTAAATATGCACAATGAAACTTTTCTCTTGGCTTTAAAGAGTGCAGAAGTTGAGACCTTTTCTTCATGGGTTTTCTCTGAGAGACTGAAGCCACAACGATTTTTATGACCAATTTTGTTCAAAGTGAACATTTGATTGGTCTTAGTAATACCCAACAGTAGTGTATCTGCGATTAGTGAGCAGAGGATGTCATCGCCAGGATCCAAGCTCCCTCTGCTGCTCTATGGCATCCTCCTGTGCAGCTCCTTTGCTCCGCTGCCAGTCATCAGCAGTAAGAGACGGAGCATAGGGAGTGGCGGGCCAGTGGCTCGGGATGGCTCCTGGGACAAGAGGGAGGAGACAGCTAGAGACGGAGAATACCTGCTGGGGATAAAGAGACTGAGAAGGCTTTACTGTAACGTGGGCATTGGCTTCCACATTCAGGTCTTACCGAACGGCAAGATCAAAGGCGTGCATAATGAAAACAGATACAGTAAGTCATTTTGCCTTTCAAATAAATGTACAAATGTAACCAAGACTTGAGTAAGTAGATTGGGGCCATTGGGTCCAGTGGTTCCTGTACGGATTGTTCAAATGCTTTTTCATTAGCAAATATGTGCTTATTTTAACAATTAAATGCAAAGCATGTCCAATAATATCTGGTCAGTTTATGTGAATAGATAATATGGAATTTACTTGGGCATTACTGGAAAATGTGGAGCAACGATTCCTAAATGTAAAATATCCTGTGTGTGTGTGTGTGTGTGTGTGTGTGTGTGTGTGTGTGTGTGTGTGTGTGTGTGTGTGTGTGTGTGTGTGTGTGTATGTGTGTGTGTGTGTGTGTGTGTTGGACTTCTGTCCAACTTGATGCCGGCTTGCTGTGATGTCATATATAACTTCACAAGATAGAGGCAGCGGCAGTTTTTGGGCATGATGGGAAACGTCTGGATTTCTAGCTCATTAGCTCAGCTGTTTAGCCGGAAACATGACAATAGAATCTTCTTCATGTTCTGTTTCTTTGAAAATATTTAGATATACTCTGTGAACAGATCGTATATTCTGTGCTAGATAACTTGTATGACCTTGTGGAGGCTGATTACATTCATTCCAAATGTAGCCTTTGATAACAGAACCTGAAGGATTTTACTCTTGTAACATAATAACACAAAATATCTGCTAACAGGTACATGAGGAGTTAGAAAATAACCTCTTTATGGACACTCTAACTGTACCTGACCGAAGGAATGAATGATGAAATATATTTTACTTCATTTTACCTAAATCTGCATTATTATTTTTATAAGACTCTTATATTTCCCTCCCATTCTGAGTGACTTCCTGCCAGAGACCCAGCGCTCTGGTTACACCGATGATGTGATTACGACTTGTGATAAGTGATGCATTTCTTCTAATTACAATTCAAGCAATTATTCAGTTGGAATGCTGACATGATAAGCCAACAACTCATCCCTGCTGACTATAATCAGCCACTCTACACAGCATTTCAAATCCAGACTAGAGGTCGGACAGAAGCTATACATTGATGTTAAGCAATTTCAGATCAATGTTTTCAGACTAAGTCCCGGACTCACACAGACTACCTTTATCTGTGGGAAGGCCAGCTGCTGGCCGTGACTAGCCCTAACATCTCTGCTTTCTCTGTTCTTGGGGATCAATCCAGTCTTACCTCTGTTTGGCTGCCTGTCAGCAGCTAAAAACTGTAGCGGTGTAACTAGTCTGACATTGCCAGACCTTCCTCCACAACGCTGCGGAGGAGGTTCTGGCTAGTGCACACAGCACTCCGGTATAGGATACAAACGTGCTCTGGTTTATTGGCATTTCTTTAAACCAATCACAATCATCTTGGGCGGCACTACGCGCCAGACGGAGCCACGGTGCCTCTGCAAAATAGCCTCGGGGAAGGAACTTGTTTTTGGTGGAACGTGTATGTTCAAAGGTTGTTTTAGTCGTGCAACGGAAAACTCAGATTGGACAGATAGTCTAGCTAGCTGTCTGGATTTACCCTGCAGAGATCTGAGGAGCAGTTAACCATAGTCCTCAGAAATCCACCGGAGTTTAGAACGCCAACACAAAGAAAGAGAAAGAAATGAGTGACATCAGGCGGAATTTCCGGCGCCATCAAAGCAATCCCGGAAGAGGACCGTCGCGTATATAGACTGCGGTGTAGCAGTCAGAGTTTAGTAATGTGGTTCTACTGTAATACCAGATAGAGCCACATGGTGGTGTCCTCTGTTTTTCATGTGACTAAAGCTAAGAGCTGTGGCCTTCAGTGTAAACTAACTCCTAGGACTTCTAGCTCTCTGCACCTGCAGCAGCCTAGACATCTGTCTTCAGTTCATAGCGACACATAAAGCCTTGATCAATCATTACAGATATAGCCTACCATTAATGGGTTCATGACATATAATGTGTGATTTCAACAGCAGCTGTCTGTTGAGAATATGCTTCCCTAAGCTAGCCAGAAGAAGTTAGTGTGTTACATTTGATGAAATGGAAGCGTGTCTGTCAAGAGAAGCTTCTCAGAACTCTTTCCATGTGGATTGGCCTTTAGTGTGTAAATGTGTTCTGTTTAGTTCAAAGTGCAACACATGAATCAGCCACCGTCTGTTGCCTGCATGTTGCCTGCATGCCAACATGCCTGCAGTTTAAATACCTGAAAGATAAATGTGCTTTAAAACAAAAACATGAAGTGCATCACTTATGCAATCTGAGGATACATGAACATTATTCAGGGGTTCAGGGGTTATTCAGTCCCATTTAGTTTGAATTTCCCTTTATGCTGCTGATCATTTCCATGTTTCATCCCAGGCCTTCTAGAAATGTCCCCCGTGGAGAGAGGAGTGCTGACTCTTTTTGGAGTGAGAAGCGGCCTCTTCATCGCCATGAGCGACAAAGGGAAACTCTACGGCTCGGTAAGAAGGGATCAGGCCTCGTTCATTTGTTACAAGATGTGTGACCTGAACTGAAAGTGGCAGCATTCTTTGCACAGATGTCTTCCATAAGCAGTGTATTGATATGGTGTAAAGTCAAACAGCATCATCTCCATGCTGGGATGTGTGAGGGTCTCTGGTTTCTACACATCTGAATGCTGTAACCTGGATGTTAACTGAGGTTTGGAAAGATTCCTTAAGGTAGTTGAGTCCCCTGTCTGCGAACAAAGTAAAAAAAGCTCATCTCGGACCTGAGCTTCAACTAGCTGAACCTAAGGGCTTGATTCTGTTAGTGGCACTGTAAGTAGTAATGGGGGATGATGTGGACCAGAAGCTAAACTAACAACCTGCATGCACAGGTATAGACCTTTTTCACGGCAGACATGTTGACATGTGATAGCAGGAAAAGCACAGGTGTATTCAAAACCATTAATGATCGCTGCATTCCACTTAGCAGAGGCCCTGGTATTGTGCATGCTGACTCACTGAGATATCTTACTGGGACACTTGATGGAATTGAGCCATCGTTAAGATTATCAATCTCAGCTGTGCTTTTCCTACTATGACAAGTCAAAATGTCTGCTGTGAAAAAGGTCCAATACAAAATAATGTTTAAAAATGTAAATAAAGCATTTTAATCAGACACTTCAACCAGGAATTAAAGAAAATCTGTCTGTACTGATCTATTAATGAAAGAGTGATTCTTCTCACTTAATGTCCACAGCTGCTTTACGTGTGTGTGTGTGTGTGTGTGTGTGTGTGTGTGTGTGTGTGTGTGTGTGTGTGTGTGTGTGTGTGTGTGCGTGTGCGTGTGAGAAAACCTCTCTCAGTTCATGAAATCCCTGCAGCTACGTGAAGCATCAGCTTAGACACATCTGTCCACTGTGTGTATCAGGATTAAAACATCAGATTACACTATTCTGTTGCTCATGTGGGAGATATTGCATTATGATGGGAGATATGACCTCCATTCAAACCTTTCTGGCAATAATGATAACGTTTTGTGGCTTTTTATGGCCTTTAATTGACAGGATAGCTTTAAGGACAGGAAAGGGGAGAGAGAGGGGGTATGATAGGCAGCAAAGGGCCGCGGGTTGGACTTGAACCCATGGCCACGGCAAAGGACTACTGGGTGAGCTAGAGGTCGCCTCACAAAAGTTAAGTTACGATGCAAACTTTGCAATGTCACATTAATTACAATATGATGCCATCCGATTCAATATGAGATCAAGTAGAATTGTGACTTATAAAATGTCATCTAAAATAGCAAAGAAAAGAGTATTGTTGCTAAAGTAAAGCATAATTGTTACTGTTACACTTATTCAGCCTCTTTTTCATCTTATCACTATTATTAATACACTTCCCTAAATGTATCCAGATCTCAGAAGCCCCTCCAGCAGCACACTTGGCAGATAGGTTCAAAGTCTCACTCACTTGTCAGACAAGAACTGCATGCCACAGAAACTAAACAGATCAGACAATTCTGATCACAAGATTTGCCGCCAATTTATGTTATGATGCGGCTTATTTTCTGAAAATCTTCAGAAATCAAGTTTGCTATACTGTAATCAAATGTGATGTATATGTTGCTCAGGGATCCACAAGTTCAAAGAGTTTACATCTCATACTAAAGATCTGTTTCTGATTTAAAATGCTTTACATTGATATCGTACCGCAGCATCCTCCAGCTTGTCACACTGGGAAACACCTGACGAGATGTCTCAATGAGCAGTAACAGTATTATTAAGGTGTCCGTTAGTGATGGTGTGATTTGAATACACTGTTACCTGTGTAGACATGCAAGTGTAGATGTGAGGTGTCAGAGATCTGTGCACGGCGCCTTGACGATACAGAACAGACCAACAACTTTGGCAAGGCGCAACATGAGCCGTCGTCCAACAGTCATCTAACGATTACACGCCTAATGTGAACACTTTGAAACAGCCTCACGCAGCCGTCTGCCTCGTACATCCAGAATCCAGAACATCTAGACCACATGTCTCAAACTCAAGGCCCGGGGGCCGAAACCAGCCCTTCGCAGACTCTGATTTGGCCCGTGTTACAATGTAGGTTCGCAATAAATGTTGGCCCCCTTGTTGTTCACCAAACCAAACAGACAGGAAACTGTTTTCAGACTGTTATTATGCGACACTCAGAGCAGAATTTGGCAGATTTGCCGACTTTGAGAACCAAAGAGATTGCATATTCAGTCTGTGAAACACGTAAAAAAATTTAATCATCATTTTGCTTGATTTGCTAAACTCTATGATAGCTAAGGAACTCTTTGGTGACTTTTTAGGGCTTTATGTCAACCGAAGTGTGACAAAAGTCAAAAAGAATGGAAAAAAAGCAACAAAAAGTTGCAAAAACAACAAATTAATAAAAATAAAAAAAATCACAAAAACGTCTGAGAAAGCCACAAAAAAGTCGGAAAAAGCTACAAAAATGACGACAACATGCAGTATACAGTCAAAGATATTTTACTTTTTTCGATGTCTGCATGTCAATAAACCACACAGAATATTTGTCTTTTTTTCCGGAGTTTATCATAAGACTCTCTCTCCTGACAGAGAATTCGCCCTTTTTGGATGGTCAGAGGACTCTTTAATCTTGCCTCTACGCATTCAAACAGCTTTACTGATGGGCATGGTTCTGGCAAAAAAAACAATTCATTCTTAAGGACTGGAAAACATCAAATCCACCATTCAGAAACTGGCCACCTGAACTTGTTTCAGTGATCCACCTGGAGAAACTGCGTTCTAAGTATTCAAAACATTAGCATAAATGGGAAGAATCCTTACTTATGCAAGTAAGTATGCACTGATTTGGTCTGTGCCGGTCTTTGTTTGTTTTTTGTATGCATACTACTGGACATCTTTGGGTTTTGGTTTCTTTGGCTTGGAGTTAAGATGAGTTGGGCATACTTGTACCTCTCCCCCCCTTGTGTTTATCTGTGTCTGTCGGGACCCGACGGTACCCAACGGGCCAGGTTCGGCCAGATATTTAGAAATGATGTTGGGGTTCGGGTCAGGCTCGGTCACATCAGCGCGATAAGGCATTGAACATTTTAAATTTATAAAAGCTTATTATGTAGGTGCGCCCCTGTGTTAACGTGCGCTTGTTCCCCCGTGTGCGCTGATACGCTCATCTGTTGACATTTCTGAATGCCTTCCTACAGTTGCTTAATAAAAGCGGGCTTTCCACACAAAGCGTTTGTACATGTGTATTAGTATGAGAAAAAAAATGAGATTTTAACGGTGTCAGGCTCAGGCCAGGCTCGGACAGAAAAATGCGGCCCGTTCCGCACTCTAGTCTGTACGCGTGTATGTGAGTGTGCTTTTTTGTTTCGTTTGTATTTTGGGTGTTTTTTGGATTTTTATATATTTTGTTCATATGTTGTCCTTATGATCAGATTATAGACACTGAACTGTTTATGTGTTATATCTAACACACCCTTACTCCACATCACAGAGAACATTTTAAAATAACTGTTGTTTTGTTTTTTTATTTGCTTGGAAATAAACAACCCATAACTGTTCAAATTAATTTCAAATAACTAATAACAATAACAAATAATTAAACTGAGATGAAACTAATAATAATTCAAATACAATGCTCAGAAATGGGACCTAAAAGTATGAGAACTATTAATATCCAGATGACGCAGATCCCCGGTGTCCGCTGCTTCTGTCTGATTTTATTCCATGTCTCAGTGATGGTACGTGGTTTCCTCTGGCCCCGAGCCACAGGTGTAATGTTTTATTTGGTAACATTGGAGTGATCAGCTCCAGTTAAAGTTGTTGTGAATGCTACCTGAGGCTAATGCAGTCATAATCCAAACACCAGCTAGTCATCCAACAGTTAGTCATCCACTTACTCATCTAACAGCAGGCCTGTAGGTAGGTGGTTGGTTAGGGGGGGGGGATAAATTGACCTTTGGCTGAAGCTGCTCACAGACCTCTGTGAGGGAGCCTGCCAAGCCACTGCGGGGTTTTTCCCTCCTTATATTAGTATATACTAGTATTATAAGTAGAGAATGTCCGATACCATTTTTTGCTTCCCCATACCGAGTACCGATCCAATACCAGTGTGTCACATATTTTATTATGTTTTAACAGCTGTATATTACTATCCCTGTATGGATGTGATATGATTGCCTGGCTCAGGTTAAACTCTTTGTGAAACATGAACAAACACAAACAATGAATGCCATAGAACTTTCTTTTATAATCCAGTTTAACAGTCAGTGATAACAGAAAAAACCCAATAAATAAACAAATTTAAAGTAGATCTTCTTCAGTATGAAACGGTTAGTTCTTGTTGGACAATGTATGGGTTACACTATTGTGTTGTGGCTGCTGTAATATGTTTTCTTTATTCTTTATTTTGTGCAGAGTAGAGTATGTTGTGTGTGGACATTGAGAGCGGAAGCTGTGGATGAAATAACTTTTGTATTGGTGTCATGTAATTCTGTGTGGGATGGGGCCACTTGACGTGGCATGACACGTAATTAAAAAAATCTTAACATGGCAAAATTTCGTTGTATCGGATCGGTGCATTAGCTCGGTGCATATCGATACCGATACCAGCATTTCAGGCAGTATCAGAGGGTTTTCAGATACTGGTATCAGTATAGGAACAACTCTAAGTATAAGTATCTATGGTGAGGGTGACACAACGAGGACAGCTCCTAACCCTGATGCCATTTGTCCACAAAGCTAAGATAGCTGACTGTGTGTAGAACTGAAATGCTTCTCCGTAGGACAGGGTGGCCTGCTGTCGCCTTCTCTAACCTGCATGTGTCCGCTTACAGCTGCTGCAACCATGAGACAAACTCCTGATTTTAACAAGATCCCTTTCCTTTTTTTTTTTTTTTTAATCTTTTTCATGTCATGAAGTCCTTTTCTCTTTATTACTACAAACATGATTTAGTTTAAACAAGGAAATGGAAACTGAGAAAATTGGACAATTGGGGGGAAAAAAACATCTAATTTTAACAAGAAACTAGTAATATTTGTCATGGTGGATGCACCACCTACACAATACCACAACAGTGTCCATATCGTCTGGTGTAGGCGGGTACATTGTATTGTCTGTTGCAACCCTTAAATATATGGGGGGGTGGGGGGGGTCATGGGCATATTATTGTAGCAATATTATTTCCAAATGTGTGTGTCAATCTGTACTCAGATCAATATATGCACTAAAAAAACTGAATGTAAATGGCCTTTTATTATAGCTGGAAAAACAGATGTTGATGAAGGAAAAACTGCCACGTGCCTTAAAGGATCAGTGTTTGTGAATTATGATTCTGATGTGTCATCAGGAAAGGTGGAAGTTGTTGTCTTACAAACCATCCCAAACAATGGCCACATTCCAGAAACTGAAACAATGATTAGTATTGAGTTGATAAACGATCATTTTGTTTTATGAATTAAAATATGTAGAAAAGGTCCAGAGAAGAGCTACTGAATTAATCCCAGGAATGAAACATATGTTGTATGAAGAAAGATTGAGAAAACTAAGCTTACCGACTCTTGTATACAGAAGATACAGAGATACAGAGGATGATTTTAGGTTAGGATGATTTAGGATGATTGAGGTGTATAAGCTTATATATATATATATATATATATATATGAGCTTCCAGAAGAAGTTGTGCGTCAGTTAACTCTTTCAAGAATAGGGTGTATACATAGTGTCTTTTAAAAGAAAAAAAGATGTAATGTACAATTATAAAGCTGGTTTGTAATTTATGTAACTTATTTATGAAATGTAAGTCATTTTTAATCATGAACGGAATGTGCTTTCAAATTTGTTGATAGCATTTTTGGTTTTGTGTTGATTGAGTCTGGAACAGAGGATTTTATATCCTGTACCAGAAAATGTTCAATACATTTCAATACATTTTCCTCGTCTTCCTCTCCTCAGGGCCACTACAACGATGAATGCAAGTTCAAGGAGAATCTCTTGGCCAACAACTATAACGCGTATGAATCAGCTGCCTACCCCGGCATGTACATCGGCCTCAGCAAGACCGGCAAGACCAAAAGAGGCAACCGGGTCACACCCACCATGACCATGACACACTTCCTTCCCAGGATATGAATTTTAAGATCAAAACTCTCAGCAGTACAGAAGAAAGCCAAGGCCACGGTGTTCTCCTTCTACAACTAACACAACGCAACACAAACTGCTGCACTTTCAAACGATTTTGCCCAATCACGAGCTAACCGACGCTGTAGGCAACGTTTGCACCGACCACAGAACAGTCATGTGGCTTCAACATGGCTGTGAATGAAGACTCCAATGGCCAGAATACAAATCAGTATGAGTGTTAACATTGTTATCAGTAAAAATAGACTCTATACAAATATTCAGGGGGCAGCACATGGAGTTTGGGACGGTTCCAGGAAATGTGGATTCATGCTGCAGGTGCTCGACTGAAATAATCAGAGCCCAAATCATTATTATCGTATTTGAGTTGTTTCCATTACCTGTCTCAGGTAGCTGAGGTGGTAGCCATATAAAGCACCCAGCAAGCAGGGAACGTTCCCACCACATTGGCTAACGTTACCCACAAGTGCTAATAACGTTTTAAAGGAAACGTTGTAATCTAATGTTCAGAGAACGTTTAAAGACCAGTTCAGACCAAAGATTCGCGACAGGACGAAACTGTTTAGAACGTTGCAGGGAAAAGTTGCAGCGGTCTGAACCGGCCCATCTCAAATCGACTCAAGCCAGCTGATAGTGTCGCTGCGACTCAGCTGGTCGAGTCTCCAGCGGCTGGTTTTAGAACATAAGAGACGTCAATAGCCAATAGAGAAGTCAGATGGTAAAATCAGCTATAAAGTATAGAAATTAAATGATCCATAATCCATTTTATTTTAATGTTACAAACAGCTGGGCGACATTGTAGAGTTTTAGACGGAGCCTCATCGACCGCCCGAATGCACGGTAACGTTATATTGTCAAGCGAGATAGAGAGTGACTGAAGAACGTTAGAACAAAGCCGTGAATCAGAGAAATAAAACGTCTCTTGTAGTAAGCGTCTCAATATCACTAACGTTATCCACATTCATATTTAGACAAAACAAATGATATATGCAGCTACAAGTCGAAAGTTAGAACGGAAATAGGAAGAGTCGTTGCTATGGAGATGTCTCTTCTTGTCTCATTGGTGTGAACTGGCAGGTTTCAGAACACTGCAGACGGGCTCGTTGCAAGTAGTTGCAAGTTTCAACTCGTTTCGTCGCAAATCTTTGGTCTGTACTGGCCTTAAAGGATGTTAGGCATTAACATTTTAAAAAAGTTTTCACCAAACATTTTTAGAATGTTTTTATAGAATGTTATCCTACCTTTAAAAAAAAGAAGATTCTGGGAACCAAAAGAAAACTTCCCACTAAAAACATTACGAGAACAGTGCATGATAACATTCTCAGAACGTTCTTGGAACAAAACAATTCTAGCTGGCCATTTAACTATCAGGTTAGTAAGTAAGTATTATTTTATTTGCACAGATCATTTAGAGCTAATGGTGAGACTCTTTATGAGACATTATCTTTATTCATCACCACCTTTATACATTAATAAACCTACACAGCCCTATTTATCAGCTGTCTATCTCACATGTGTCTGACTGAACCAATATGGTTGTTATTTAGCTGGATACCCAGGTGGGATCATGGGCTCATGTTCACTTGCATTTCATGTGTGTAACTGCAACCAGAAGTCTTTTTTAGGCTTAAAACTTAAAGTTATTGTGTTCTGGGCTTTGAGCACTGCCAAACCACTGCTGACCCTACAACAGCACTGATTAACAGGCTCAATGCATCCAACGTAGACGCTAACAAACTAGCCAGTCTTAATTACTCTCTGAGCTAATGAGACAATACCTTCACAGTATTTATTCAAGAGAGTTATTTTTAGCATTGACTCCCGACAGCCGACACCTGACATGTGTTCTGATGTTGGCTGTCCAGTTATAATGTTGGTTATTAGAAAGTTGGTATGATATTCTTTTTTAATGAAGGGACATTGTATAATGGATTTTTCATTTCATTTTCATTTCAAGGAAATACCATTAAAAAGATGGGAAAATACCAATATATATATATATGTGGAAAAGCATTGGTCAAATAAAATTATTCTCCTTTATTTGTTTAAAGTGAATGGATGCAGAGTTATAAAATACATAAAGGCCAGGAGGACATGCTGATATACAACTCAAACACATGATACTGATGTCAGGGAATAGGCTTTTACTGCGATACTGCTGTCTAAAATTATATTTTTGCCTAAATTCTGTCTCCTATTCCCAGGAGCAGAAATGAACAGGCTAACATATTTTATCTTATATCACATATTTTAATTGGCTGTTTGTCTGTGCCTTCAGCTCCTCTTGCCCTGGATATTGTAATTCAGCAGCAAGGCTTCTGCTGAACACCAAACGCAGAGATATCTCTCCATCCCCCGGGCTCCCCCTCATTTGGCTATGAAATCAAATGTGTGATAATTTAACACCAAGGCCCATCAGCTCTGACAACCACACACTGTTTAAAGTTCCACATCCAGCCATTTTTATCATTTAGGATATTTCTTTCATTGTTTTATGTTGTAATTTATTTTGTTTTAACTCTCAGTGCTTTGGTTGGATTGATAATTGACGGCTCTAAATAAACCATTGTTGAAATTGCTTTGCTTCGATTATTTTCAGGTTAGACACATTTTGGATGTATTTAGTATTTGACTCCAAAACCTCGCTGCCCACGTCACACCATATTCTGATATTCTGCCAGACAGCGGCTGCGTTTAGACGAAAAAGTACTAAAGTAAAAGTACTCTATTGCCGCTTTCCGACCAGAAGGATTTTTGCAGTTCCTAGAACACAACGTTCCTAGAATCCTTTTTTACTCCTGTTCTGACTGGACCAATTTGGGGATTATTAAGTTCCTCTGGCCACAGTTCCTGTAACTCTTTCAGCTCCTACTTCAGGGCAGGGTCTTTTCCCTTTTCCGCATAGTGGTAGTTAGATGGCTGTGACTATAATAAAAGGTCAGTTCCTATGGCCACTTGGCCAGTGTGAATGCAAATGGTAAAAACGGTTTTGGGGGAGAGTAGTTAGTCGAACTGTTTAGAAGTGGACTGTTCCTATAACTACGTTCCTGTAACTACTTGGTCGGAAAGAGGCTTATATGCAGAATAATATACAGTATATTATATGACTGAATAATAATTAGTGATGCATTCATGTGTTAATCACATTAATGTTGCAGCTGGTAAAGCTGGGACTTAATTATGTTATACTGCTGGGTAGTTTAATCTATAATAATACAATATCATTTATAAGTGGATTATATTTTGTTTTAATAATCTAAATCTGCAAATTAACTAGAGCTGACAAAGTGCAGTAAAGAGTACAATATTTGCCTCTGAGATGTAGAGGAGTAGAAGTATAAAGTAGCAGAAAATAGAAATTCTAAGTAAAGTACAAGTACTCTGCAACTATGCAGTCTGCATGGACTGCTGCTCGGGTGTGTAGAGTGTCCCTCCGGAGCTCTCCAGTTTGGGAATCCTGGTGTACTAAGGTTGGTCTTGACCACCTCAGTTTCCTCCAACCTTTAAAGTACAAGTACCTCAGAAGTCTATAGTGCAGTACTTGAGTATATGTACTTAGTTACATTCCACCACGTGTCAGAATGTTTGCGGGCGGGAGTAGAACACACCCACAGATGAAGAAAGCGAGACCGGAGATGTTACATTTTAGCAAGCTCAAACATTTCATTTCATTGGTGATGAACCCTTTTGTTCCAGGAAATAGCATGGTCCCAAATAGCTAGCTGTTAGCACATTGATGTGTATAGTCTAGCATTGGTAGGGGACGCTGCTATGTGATGGCCTGGCATCTCAGGACCAGAGGAAGCGCAGCAACGAGTATGAAGTTGTTCGAGAAGAAAGCTGCACGCAGCAACACCACAGGCCCAACAATCGGCCGTTCCCAATAGGCACGTTTCAACAGGCACATTTTCAATTTTAGTGTGTATACAATTGTGAAAGACTGCATAGTCACACAGAAGTGGTGGTTTGAACTTTGTGCCCACACTTCTTCATTTTCAGAAGACGTTGACCATGGTGCACCTATAATGGTTTGGGTTAGGGTTAGTATTTACATAAACTGCTGTACCTGGTCTTGGCATATGATAAACCTTCACACTCAAACTGTATTTCCAACCCGTTCTCACTCCCAACTCTTGGTCAGTCTCTCAGCGTCAGATACCGACGCAAAAATCACCCTTCAGCATCTGTATGGAACGCAGATACAAGTTGATAACAAGTGCCGAAGGTACCTGACCAAGCTTTGCTTTTTGACGCGATGGGAGTGAGAATATGTTAATATTTCATGTATCACTGGTACCCAAAGCGACCACCCCCCCCACAACCACCACTGTTTTTTGGACTGAACACTTGCTCAGACTGTGTCTACCTCCAGTCCATCAGTACTTTGATGCTGCTTTCATGTTGTGTATGCATCATTATCCCAACTTTTAAACTTGTATTAGTCTTACTATAACTGTGCTATTGGTGTCATATCTAATGACTGATTGATATTGTATTTCAGAGTTTGGGTCCTGACTCCTGATTTATGATGTAACAAGTCATGGCTTTCCAGAAACCAAACTTAGCAGGGTGGCATGCATTTAATTCTTCAGCTATAAAACAAGGCAAGCTTTTTTATTCAGCTGCCGTGACCATCACAGTTTGGGCCGGGGCATGTCTGTGGCCAGAGCCTCTGTCCGTCCACTGCTCTGGGAGCTGAGGAAGGTGTGCTCCTGATTCAAGTAGGTGGTGATGAACTCTGGGAAATCTCGCTTCAAAACCACCTCCAGGAACATGTCTGCTGCTGTGAGTAGCCTCTGTTTATCCCTGAAGGTGACAGAGAAACAGAAGACATCCAGTGAGACAAAGAACCACAGAAACCCACTCCCAACTGGAAAAGACAAAAAGTTTCGGAAAGATAAATGTCATGTTAAGTCAGAGTTATGATTTTCCAACATTTGTCTTTCTCACTATCCAAATTTTGACTTACTGTGTCGCACAGTAAGTACTGTGGCGAAAAGAGAGCTGAGCCAGAAGGCAAAGCTCTCGATCTACCGGTCAGTTTTCCTTCCTACCCTCACCTATGGTCATGAACCGAAAGAACGAGATCCAGGATACAAGCGGCCAAAATGGGTTTCCTCAGGAGGGTGGCTGACGTCTCCCTTAGAGACAGGGTGAGAAGCTCAGTCAACCGCAAGGAGCTCGGAGTAGAGCCACTGTTCCTTTGCGTCGAATGGAGCCAGTTGAGGTAGTTCAGCATCTAAACTTAGAACAAAAAGTAAGGAAATTTGTGTTTGGTAGATTATTTCTCTGTGGTAACAATGCTTTTTGGCAATAAACTCATACCGTTGGAAAGTGAAGAAAGAAAATGTATATGGTCCATTTGTAAGGAACATGCATTTGTGGGATGAGCAGCAGCGCTGAGTATGTGGCTTTGCGCCCATGAAAAATTTGCCAAATCTTCTCTGCCAAGCTTATTCTGCCATTGACTCATTTGGTGTTTGGTGGATTGGATGATTGAAGTTTGAAGAAAGAAGACATATTGGCAATTGAACAATTTATTCATTTGACAAACAGGAGCCTCAGTAGCGTGTGGAAGAACTATACACAGCCTGGCACCTCCTTCTCATGCTGGTCACCAGCCTGGTCACACACTGCTGTGGGATGGCATCCCATTCTTCAACCAGCATTTGTCACAGGTCAGCCAACGTGGTTGTGTTGGTCTGGCACGAACAGCACGCCCAAGCTGATCCCACAAGTGTTCAATGGGGTTGAGGTCAGGACTGCTGGCAGGCCATTCCATCCTCTCCACTCCCACATTCTGGAGGTAGTCTCTGATAAACCCCGCCCGGTGGGGGAGAGCGTTGTCATCTTGGAGGATAGGGTTCGGTCCCAGACTGTGGAGATATGAGATTGCCACTGGTTGCAGAATCTCATCTCTATATCTCTCTGCATTGAGATTGCCTCCAATGATGACAAGCCTCGTTTTTCCAGTGAGGGAGATGCCGCCCCACATCATCACACTGCCTCCACCAAAAGGTGTTACTCTATCGGTGCACCAATCAGCATAGCATCCGCGTCTTCTCCACACTTTCACCCCACGATCCAACTGCTGTAGGCAGAATCATTCAATCCACCAAACACCAAACGAGTCAATGGCAGAATAAGCAGTTTAGCGTTGGCAGAGAAAATTTGGCAAATTTTTCATGGGCGCAAGCCCCATACTCAGCGCTACTGCTCATCCCACAAATGCATGTTCCTTACAAATGGGGCACCATTTGAAAGGGAACTAAACAGGCTTTCCAACGGTATAAGATTTATTGCCAAAAAGCATTGTTACCACAGAAAAATAATCTACCAAACACAAATTTCCTTACTTTTTGTGCTAAGTGTAGTATTGATGCCCCCTGGGCACCTCCCTAGGGAAAGGTTCTATGCACGTCCAGCTTGGAGGGGGCCTCAGGGAAGACCCAGGACGTGGAGTGATTATATTTCCACCTTGGCCTGGGAACACCTCGGGATCCCCCAGTCAGAGCTGCTTAATGTGGCTCGGGAAAGGGAAGTTTGGATTCCTCTGCTGGAGCTGCTGCCCCCGTGACCCGACCCCGGATAAGCGGAAGAAGATGGATGGATGGATGTCATCATGCTAACGTTGACCTGTTTTTTTGTAATCCCATTTTAAAAATTTACATTTTAACATTTTAACGGTTCTGTTTTTTTTTCTCAGGGCAGTGCCACACAGACAGAACTAAAGTGGCTCATGGTTCAAAGTCTGACTCTTTTGTGTTGGGTTGCTGTTTGTCAGTGTCAAAGTCAGCTTATGATACAACTGTGATGGTTACTTTGCAAACCGGTTGAAAGTGAAACTATGTGATATAGAGATAGCTAAAGAACAGCAGCAGTCTGACTGGTGTCTGCGCAGATAAAAATATGAAATACTTATTTCTCAAAAGAGAGCATGGGCCGTATAGTTTACAGAGCAGGGATATAAACAATTTAAAGTCAATGGAGCCCATGATTACAATGGACACATGTCCTCATCTTACCTCCGAGAGGGACGGAGAGCACTGAGCTCCACCAGGAGCTGCTCGGTGAGCTCCGTCACCAGCCGCCGGCTCACTACCCGGCCGTCGTCCTCCAGACGAGTCTGATGACAGATCCACTGCCACACCTGACACACACACACACACACACACACACACACACACACACACACACACACACACACACACACACACACACACACTCACAGACACACACACACACACTCACAGACACACACAGACACACACACACAAAAATGTTTTTTTTGTACTTTATACATCTATTACATACACAAAAAAACTATATAACACACTAAAGACAGGAAGAAAAACAACAAAAAGCATAATAGGGGGTCTTTAAACATTTTCTAATAATGAAAATATCTATTTATAGGATTTAGGAGGCCTTCACTCTGTTTGAGTTTAGTTTATTTATGGTAGGGGACAGCGCAAATTAATAAAATACATGACACGTTAAAAAAGCCAGAATTAGCCAAAAGGCTATTTTTCATCTGTAGTCCCCTGCCTTCGATGTTAAAAAAGGCTTTTTAAAATACAAAAAAACAACACAAGCAAAACAAAACTTAGCATAAAGCGTCACAGAGACAGAAAAACAGAAAGATATACAACAAGGCATAACAACACGGTATAAAGTGAAAAAAATATAAATTAGAACAGACACAGCCATTACGAACAATAAAAGCAGTATTAAACTAGGTAAAGACAATAAGTAAAATTCATATAGTAGTACGTTCTACTCTGTCTTTGCAGTAAGTTATGCCCCTCAGGGACGGGTGCTAAGGGGTGGGTCATGTGATCCGAAACCCACCTGTGATCTAGAAATCTCAGCTGTGGCTGAATCTTCCACCTGGCCTCTGTAGAAAAAGTGGCCTTCACCTGGGAAGCCGAGCATGCTAACTGTTAACAGTCCACACAGTAATGATGAGCAGAACCAGAATATGTGCACGTACATACCTGAGAGCCAAGCATTAATAAAGAGCACACCAACTGCAATGTTGTACTTCAAACCATAAAGAGTGACTCCTCCCTGAGGAAAAACAAAATATACCTGATTATTAGAGGCTAAGACAGGATATCCACTCATTTACATAAAGCAATGAAGGTCAGTATTACATCATACATACTGTATTCATCTATCTGAGTTCATTCATTTTTTTTCCTCGCCGCTGTGGCACCAAATGTTTGCTGTTGGGGGAATTGTCTCTATCTGTAATGTGTCCTATGAGAACTTCTTTTAAAGGTACTCTAAGCGATGTTGGGTGACGTTACGTCTTGTTGACGTTCAAAGTATTGTCAAACAAAACAGAGGCTAGCTCGCCCCTCCCTCCTCCTCATCCCGTCCCCTCCCCCTCCCTTCCGTGCTTCCTGAAAGACACATTGTGAAAGTCGCCTACGTGCTAACGCTGCTGCGGTGATGGTTCGACCAACTCCTTCTTGTCGGTTATTGGCTGGAACACTGTTTGTTATGTTTGGTGGTGCAGGTTGATGCAGTTTGTTTTTGTTGCCGTTTGTGGAGCCTGGGCTATCTACAGAGACCGCGTTTTTTTTTTACAGTGTGTTCAGGGGACAGGCAGCTAGCAGATAGTGAGGAGATGTTTGCTGTATGTGACAAAACATTTGTATCGCTTAGAGCACCTTTAATATTTGACACAATATATAAAATTGAATTAAATGCATCAAAAAGGAACACCTAAAGGGAGATTTTGGACAGTGGATTTTCTTTATTTAGAATGAATGAATGCATTTTTATTGTCACTATACACATGTACAATGAGATTAAAAGCAACTCCTTTCCCAGCGCCAACATTTACATAAAAAAATATAACAACATGAAATAAAATAAGTAGCGCAAAAAAAAAAAGGTGAGGGGCACAGTTGAGACACTATATGCATATGAAAACTGAGCCCAATAGATGGTGCTCTCTGTTAAACAAAGACTTAAAAGCACACTGAATTGATATTGAATTGTTCTTGGGGTTACATATTATGTCTAGTTTAGATGGGTTATTATTCGGTTTGATTTAACTGAAAAAAGAAAACAAAATGTGTATATGTGTGTGTGTATGCATGTGTATATGTGCCTACAAGTAGGAATATATGCATGTATGTGTACATAGATAAATTAGTGAATAATTAAATTGTTTGTATATAACTAAAGCAGAAAAGTAGAAAAAAGGGGGTAGGACTAGAAAAGTATTTTTTAAGTTCTTCCAACTCCTTTTCCTTTTTTCAAATATTGAACTTGCTGAGTATTTTGTTTTTGTTGGTTTTCTTGCTTGTACCGAAATGTACATTGTCAAAATAAACTTAAACTTAATCAAAACCATTCCTTGAGCCTTTTTCTGTAAACCAAGAGTGCCATCTAATGGTCAACAATTAATAATAATCAATTAATTTAGGGAAGGGAAGGGACTGTGTCAAGTCCTCCCAATAATATGTGCAGTTAGTAAAGCAGCACCATATTCGTGCACGGGGCTCTAAGCGTGTAGAGTGCAGCGACTGACCGAAGGCATGGACAGTAGGTCATCAGGAGTCACGGTGACGTCATGGCGAAGCTGGTTAAGCTGGTTATCACCTTCAGTGTTGAGCCGGAAGAGCTGGAAGAGGTGAAGAATTGCGAGTCATTATTCTCCACTCTGTGTTGGTAGAAAGTTCTGCGTGGCTCACGATCCAGTGCTTACTTTCTGCATGGGCTCGATCAAGCTCAGATCATACACCATGAAGCCGTCCACACCTGCCTGGATCTCCAGCAGCTTCAGTCTGACGAGTGGGAGAAGACAGTAATATTTCAGTTTAAAAATGCCGGCACCATGATGTCTATGTCTGCAACTTGACATTTCCGGGATTGTTCAGCTGCCGCCGGAAATTCCGCCGGATGTCCCCTTTCTCTTTCTTTGTGTTGGCGTTCTAAACTCTGGTGGATTTCTGAGGACTATGGTTAGCTGCTCCTCAGATCTCTGCAGGGTAAATCCAGACAGCTAGCTAGACTATCTGTCCAATCTGAGTTTGCTGTTGCACGACTAAAACAACTTTTGAACGTACACATGTTCCACCAAAACGAGTTCCTTCCCGAGGCTATTTTGCAGAGGGACCGTGATTGACCGTGACATTGCGATTGGTTTAAAGAAATGCCAATAAACCAGAGCATGTTGTTCTTCCATCCCAGAAAGCTGTGTGAACTAGCCAGACCTTTCTCAGCAGCGCTGTGGAGGAAGGTCTGGCGATGCGAGACTAGTGCCTGGATAACCAGAGAGACTGTTGATGGGGATGATGGCTCTGCTTCTGAAATGCAATGCTTTTCTCACTCAGTCTCATGAACATGTGTGTGTGATGTTCCTACCTGCTGACAGCAGCCAGCACTCTCCTATGGGAGTCACTGAGTGGGTCCGGAGGCAGCAGCAGGGCAGCCATGCCTCCTGTGGCCAGCGCTCCCCTCCGATGACACGTCTGAACCAGCAGCTCCATGTAGCTGCGCAGGAAACGCTTCTCCATGTTGACATATTTACTGCGGTCGGGCAGCAGGAAGGCCTGGCGGTGGCCTGCAGCAGAAATACATGACCTCTTGACTTCAATATTTTTTTTACCGTTCATTTTTACAAATTGCTTATTGTAAAAACATATTCATAATAATAAAAACACTCCAGCATACATATTCTATGAACCCTAATTGTGATCGGCCCTGGACCTTCTGTGAACAATCAATCAATCAGACTTTATTTATATAGCACTTTTCATACATGTACATGTAGCACAAAGTGCTTCATGCAATACCCCCCACACACACACACACACAGATATACACACATAACACAGTATCCCTCCCCCCAGCCCCATACACTCCCCCCACCCCCAACATCAACAATTATGAATTCATTACTGTAAAAACAGGAACCGAGCTGAGGAAAACGTCATCATAAGTGAGGAAACACCAGAGGCAAGACACTTAAAAACCAAAAGATACTTAAATATATAAATAAATAAATACAAGTTCTAAACAGTGGCTAATAACTACATGAACTGTAGATTGTTAAAAACAATCCATAAAATACAGACATATAAATAAGTAGAATAAAAAAGTACAAAACTAACTAAAACACACTGCATATGAATAAATAAATAGACCATAACACAAGCAGAAACTTAATAAATAAGTTGTTTATTAAAACACCTGACTAAAAAAAGGTAGATTTTAAGTTTGCCTTTAAAAACATCACCACTCTCTGCAACCCTAACTCTAACCCTAACCCAATGACTGGCTCCAGAGGCTCAGTGTCAAACGTGGGCTTCGTAGGGAAGGTTTGGCTCACCAAACTTGTTGACAAAGGAGGCTGAATAATCCCAGATGCCGCAGTTGAGTCCCGCTGAATGCTCTCGCAGCTCGTAGAGAATCTCCTCCATCTCAAACGCTGCTAACACATTTTCAATCAGCACTGTCGCCTTGATGCTGCCCAGTGGAAGGCCCAGCTACACACACACACACACACACACACACGCACACGCACGCGCATGTGCACACGCACGCACACACATTCATACATGCACACACATACACGCACACAGGCACACGTGCACACGCACGCACACATGAACACACGCACGCAGGCACACACACATACACACACACGCACACATGCAAACGCATGCACACAGACACACAAACACACACACGCGCATAAACACACACATACACACATACATGCACACACAGGCACACATGCGCACGCACACACGCAGGCACACACACACACACACACACACATGCACATGCATGCACACACGCGCGCGCACACACACACACACACACACACACACACACACACACAACACACACATTCACTAAGACACAACTACACACATAGGAGGCATTATTTCTGTACTACTCACAATAATCAGGGCATTCATAAATGTTAAAAAAATGCCAAAAGGATTTCATGAAATAGCCATTTGAAATTGGAAAGTCAAATTGCTGCAATAAACAAAGCTTAAGCAGAAATTCTCAAAGTGAAACTTTAAGAAAAACATCTATTATAGAACAGGAACATCTTGGCTTCTCTGTAAGGGTGTAATGAGCCGGTGTGGCATACAGGGTGTCTGATGGCCTCGAAATAATTTGGTGTGCAGAAAATAAGCTTATGAACAGCAGGGGATGTGCTTGCTGAGTGTAAACTGTGACTAAGGCCGGCTGCACACTGGCTGCGTGGTGTGAGCGTGTCAGCAGAAATAGGACCGACTCCTATTTTTCACGCGACACGCAAGCGTGTTGGAAGCGTTTCCAGGCAAAATAGAATACAAAACGATTTTTAGATGTCATTTTGACACGAATACATTTAATAAATGACATTTTGATGTTTGAAAGTCTCTAGGTTTTGACATAAATGCAGATATAAATGTAATAAAAAATAAAATAAGAATAATTATCATTTTTCAAATATTGCACCTGTCAATACAGAACGAAATATTCTGTAGCCTATTAAATCAGTATATATTTATGTTTAACATGAAGTATACTACTGATTGAGTGTATAAAATGTGTACAGACAAGGCTAGCAGCAGTAGCGCCGCGTCAGACACGTTTCTGGTGTGCAAAGACATAGAAAACGGCACACAGCCGCCACGCAACTGACACGCAACAGAAACGCCACACTCACGCCACACTCACGCCACGCTCACGCCACGCATCCAGTGTGTAGCCGGCTTAAGTTCAGGTATCAGGGACACAAAAGTTGATGTGAGAATCTGAGAATACAGCTGTAATTGCACAGAACAACATGGTGCATGATGTTATGATTGGATTGGGATTACATGTGTTTTATATTTTCACAGTTGCTCGGTTACATGCATAAGGCCTGTGTTTGTGTCCAAATGAAGCTTCATGACGCTTCATGAAGCATTTTCTTTATTTTCTGAGCCAACTAGATGGCAACAAATACATCGAAAAAAGCGACAAAAAACGTCAGAAAAAGTGACAAAAACATCAAAACTCCATGTTCAACAAAGGGTTGAAGGCACACTGAATTGCCATTCTTTGAGCCTTTTTCTTCGCTGTCTAGTGAGCTCAGAAAATAAAGAAAAGCATGCATGCTGTATTACACCTATGTGTCCCCCCTATTCCATAGAGCCTGTGGGGTCCATTTGGACCTGTACCACACTCCCAAACAGGGCTATGTGTCTGTTTCTATGAGTTACTGACATGCACTCAATGCCACTACAACAGTTACAGTAACTCTAGTCTATATCCACGACGTTCCACTCCCGAGATTGCTCCGGTGCCACCGGAATTTCCACCGGATGTCACTCTTTTCGGCCGGATGTCCGTTACCTTCCTCTTTCTTTGTGTTGGCGTTCTAAACTCTGGTGGATTTCTGAGGACTATGGTTAACTGCTCCTCAGATCTCTGCAGGGTAAATCCAGACAGCTAGCTAGACTATCTGTCCAATCTGAGTTTTCCGTTGCACGACTAAAACAACCTTTGAACGTACACATGTTCCACCAAAACAAGTTCCTTCCTGAGGCTATTTTGCAGAGGCACCGCTGCATAGGCACCTTGCGGAGCTTAGCGCCACCCAAGACGATTGTGATTGGTTTAAAGAAATGCCAATAAACCAGAGCACATTTTTCTTCCATCCAGGAATGCTGTGTGGACTAGCCAGACTCTCCTCCACAGTGCTGTGAAAGAAGGTCTGGCTATGCGAGACTAGAGTAACTCTTTTCATTTCCAGAGTCATAAAGCCCACCGGGCTCCAATTATTTTCTCTTGCCATGAAGTTGTGTTGCGATCTCAGTCCTGCTGCCAGTGCCTTGCTTTCATTTCATTTCCCTATCCCAAACTCTCTGATAATAAGGTGCTTATTGTTACAGTAAAACTTTTAACTTCAGCTGGCAGAACGCTCTCACCTGTTTACTACTTCTTCACGTTTTCTTCTCCTAATAGTAAAATTTGATTCTCAAAATATTGTGACTTTTTATTCTCCTCAAAATCTCCGATATTGTTTTTCTTCTGAACAGTGGCCCATTGAACCTACAGTGCGTATAGATTATAATCAGCAATGAACTGACTTTTGTGTTTTCTCCTCACTTCATAGAGGCCTCCTAGTCTGCCTGTCCTCACAGCTACAGGACCAGTTTACCGGTCTGCTGGCAGCCCTACTGTAGTTTCATCTGCTCACTTCAAACAAAAGATTTTGCTGAAAACTGATTAAAATCACAATGATCAGGTTCAAACATCATCAGAAAAAGATATGATTGATATAAACAGTCACAGACGTGCAGACCTTCTGTTGACACCAGACAAATATCTTGTTCCATAGTCTGGCCTCCATGAAGCTCTCCACCTGGAACACAAGAGAAACCTATTATCATCTGTGTGTGTGTGTGTGTGTGTGTGTGTGTGTGTGTGTGTGTGTGTGTGTGTGTGTGTGTGTGTGTGTGTGTGTGTGTGTGTGTGTGTGTGTGTGTGTGTGTGTGTGTGTGTGTGTGTGTGTGTGTGCTTGTGTGTGTGCGTGTGTGTGTGCGTGTGTGTGTGTGTGTGTGTGTGTGTGCGCGCGTGCATGTGTGCGTGCGTACGTGCTCCTGTTTGCGTGTGTGTGTGTGTGTGCGTACTTGCTCCTGTGTGTGTGTGTGTGTGTGTGTGTGTGTGTGTGTGTTTGTGTGCTTGTGTGCTTGTGTATGTGCGTGTGTGCTGGCATGCATGCGTGTGTGTGTATTTGTGTGCGTGCGTGTGTGTGCGTGCGTGTGTGTGTGTGTGTGTGTGTGTGTGTGTTACTTTTGAGAGGTAGAAAAAGGGTCCACTCTGGTTTGTAGAAAGTGTCTGTCCACAGTGAAACATGAGGAGTCCAAAGTCAAAGAGAGGACCAGGAACCTCCCTCCCCTCTACCTGCCAAACACACATAAAGTCTTTATTTATTTTCTTTTTGATAATTCATATACTAATGTAGCGGATAACACATCAAAACTAATGACAAATACCCATAACATGTTATCACAGCCCCAAGTTGATTTTGTTAAACTGCTTATTTTGACTGACGCTATAGGAAAAATGTCAGCAGTTAGAACCAGTATATGTTTGGTATTTTTACTGAAAAAAAAAAGAACTTCATCATAAGTAAACATATCAGTTCCCATAAATTATACCAACATTTCTTGGACCAGCAAACTAGCGTGAATATTCTGTTGGAAGTTCAACTGAAAGCCAAAACTTTATAAACTCTGAGATCAACAACTAATCTCCCACCAACCACACAACATCCAACACCAACCAAAACAGGCTTTTACATTTTATTATTGATGGTTATTATTAAATATTCTATTTACTCGGGTGATCATTACATTAAATGTTCAGTAAACTGCATTTAGAGTCAGCCGTCTCCACACTGCCACAGATGAAACAATTGCTGAAGCCTTTTGCTTATGAAAGAGCTGTCAAATCTTAACATATGTTGTATGAAAATATTATAATCATCTTATGTAACAAGATGGGTATGTTTTTAATTATAGGATGGATTAAGCTTCAAGTGGCTAAACCATAGAAATAAAATATAAATATTAGGGCTGTCAGCGTTAACGCGTTAATCGATTAACCTAACAGGCTACTATTTTGACCCTTTGCAGCACCGTTACTTATCATCAAGCTGCCACTTCCTCGTAACCCATCTTGCTGCTGCAGGCTGCAGGCATGATGGAGAAAGACAGCAGCAATGAAATCCTGAATGGAGCTTTTTATTTTCCAAAACTCCCGGACAGCTCGTAGACTTGTCGAAAGCCATATGCACTTTGTGTAAAGCCGAATTAAAATATCACCGAAGCACGTCAAGCTTGAGCTACCACCTACGGAGCTAAGCATAGTAGTACAGTTAACGTTGATGCTAGCCGCTAGCATGCTACCTACTCAGGCAAAGCAGTACTTTGGAGAGTGCTACTTGGCGACATGTGGATGAAACCAAATCCCAAAAAATTACTACAGCTCTTGCGAAACGGGTGTCAACTAAGTGGAGACCTGTCAGCATCGTAGAGGACTCGGGTCTTAAAGACGTATTATGGTTGGCATGTTCTGACCCGTTTCATTGCCGTCGAGGGGGACAGCAGCCCCACACACAGCCTGTACTGCTACAAACGCTGTCTCATTAACCGGTGATCACTGGACGTCAGTGAGTAATCAACATTATTTAGGAGTTACTAAACACTATATTGACTCTAGTAAGGATAGGGATTTTTAGTTTTTTAGTTAGGTACTTCAGTGCAATAATGACAGATTCACACATTTTTCTTTTGTTTACAGTAAATAAATAATTACAAATCTTAAAATCAAGTTCATAAAGTAACTTGCTTGCATTCATTTGATTCCCAATCAAGATACACTGGTAAAAAATGCTTTCCATTGTTAATATGTACTTAAAAACTGTTCTGAAATGCAAAATAATATAATTTTAATCATGTGATAAAATATGCGATTAATCGCGATTAACTATAGAAATTCAGCAATTAATCGCGATTAAAAAATAAATAATTGTTTGACAGCCCTAATAAATATGTAAAACAAAAATATTTCTATGGGCGAAACCTCCATATTCACAGATTACAGCACTTCTAAAGGCCCTGACACACCAACTCGACGGCCGACCGTCGGCAGAAAAGGCAGTCCGACTGATCAGTTGGCTCCCCGAGGTCCAAAAAGTACCTCCAAACACAACCGAAGCAACGCCGACTTGAGCGTACGTTCTGCGCATGCCGTAATACGTCTCCATAACAGCAGGTGGCGCTAATCTGTATTGTCGCCCAAAAAATTACGAATAACGAACGTGGGTCTGGCTTCTCCAAATGGCCGCTTGTTCGAAATACGATCTCGTATTTTACAAAAATAGTTCACCGAAACGTGTTTCTGACAACATTTTAAGCGAGAAATAGGGCATGCAGTTGCTGAATCTGTCTTCATTTCAGATCGACAAAGGTCAGTTGAAAAGATTTTCGTCAGATTTTGAGAGGCGTTCGTCACTCATCCCGCTCGTCATTTCCGGGTTAGCACTCCACCAATCAGATTGGTCATTGAGTCCGACTGCCCGCCCTCCGACCCAGCAAGTCAGGTCGGCCAAAATGAAGGCCAACAGCCCCTCCGACGGACGACGGCACGGAACACACCAAACAGGCTCAAGTCACCGACCTCGCCAGACTGTCTGACGGCCGATAATCGGGTTGGTGTGTCAGGGCCTTTAGTTCAATCAGTGTACTTTTATTAAAATCTACCGGTTTGTTTTGACAGCTTCTATTTTATAACTTATTTATGTCTTAATGAAAAAAAAACTTATTCCAACTTCCAAAGAAATTTGCACTTCACTTTACTATTTTGTTCTTTAATATATATATTTGATTTGATTTGGAGTTTTATACATAATGAACATTATCACTACTGTTATTGTTCATCTGTTTTGTTGAAGTTGAAGAGAACACCCATCATAATTATTCCCTCTCTGTCCGTTGCATCTTGTCTCTGTGTTGCAGTGTCTCCGATAATTGTACCTTTTTTTTCTAAAGTGGGTATTTGGTTTTAAATATTATAAATAAATTGATGGCAGTGATTGGGCAGTGGTGGCCTAAAGGTTAGAGACGCAAGCTTGTGATCGGGAGGTCGTCGGGTCAATCTCCAGACCGACAGGATAAAATCTGGGTGGGGAAAGTGAAAGAGCAGCGCTTGTCCCTCCCTCATTACCACCACTGAGGTGCCCTTGAGCAAGGCCCTTAACCTCCAACGGCTCCAGTGGAGCTGCTCAGTGGCCAGCAGATCAGACTGTGGTTGTACTGGGCAGCTTCCGGTTATGAATGTGTAACTGTGTGAAGGTGATCAGGGCGTTCCTGCAAAAGAGAGGCTGCCTCTCAGTGAACTTTCCCTGAATAAATAAAGGTTAAATAAATTAAAAAATATATATATATAAATATTCTAAGAGCAGATGTTTTGTCAGTTTTCCGACACATTGTCTTCTTTGATACTACCACCAGGAGTCGCCAAATCACATCCCAGCTCTACAGTCTTTCTTAGTGTAGTTTTATTTCCATTTAACCACTTCAACTGCACCGGCTACATAAAATGCAGATGTTATAATTCTACTGTTGTTTTGTTGTTTGAATCCTATCATCTACCGGCTTGACCCTCGGTGAGTCGATTCTGGAAGCAGTGGCGAGATCTCGGAGAACAAAGTGACGCCAAGCAGGGTTCAGTTCACAATGTTCTAAAGGTTTAATGAGACACACAAGGGTATACATATTCTCTAACAATCGCTCCATTCATTTACAGTTTATGGCAGATTTTTATTTTTAAAGGCCAGTTATTTCATGGATCCAGGATACTATGCATCCTGATGAAGTTCCCTTGGCCTTTGGAATTAAAATAGCCCCACATCATCACATACCCTTCACCATACCTAGAGATTGGCATGGTTTTATTTCAGTTAGCCTAATAGCTGGTTTGATTTGCATTGAGAGATGATCTTATGGAAAGTACCCCACTCTAGGTATGGTGAAGGGTATGTGATGATGTGGGGCTATTTAAAATAAAAATCTGCCTGCCTCTATGGGAATTTAACATAGGGGTGTACTTACTTATGTCCCCTGCATTTTAAGGAAGAACATTTATTTATTTACGATACATTATTCATTCACAAATAAAATTGGTGTCCTTAAAGGTTGGATTTTACCTAACTAAGGCATTAAGATCAATTTCCAAAAGATGACAACTTTAGCACTTATGCTGAACACTGTAGATGATGTGTAGTAAGATAGGAAAGAGTCAGGATGGGCAGAAGGATTGTCCCAAGGTTTGTTCAGATAGGAAACAGCGTTGCCATTTAGGAAATAATTGGAACAGAGTTCTCACAGAATGGAATGTGGAATGTAACATTATTCACAACACCTACCATCATGTTGTGCTCCAGCATGTTCCAGGCGCGAGGACGAAGCATCAGCACCGGAGCCTGAGATATGGGTGGAACATCTGCCAACACGTTAGATTAGATAGACTTTTATGATCCCAAATTGGGAAATTTCAGTGCTACAGCGGCAAAATATCAGACACACAGCACACGCACAGAATATACAAGAAATAATAAATAGGATAGAATATAAGAACAAATATTTAAAAAAAATACAAAGCAAAGAATGTACAAACATATATACAAGTTGGGAATAAAACTACTTAAATACTGTAGTATTTATTAAGATGTAAGTAAAACCTACGTTTTGGTACAGGA
Source organism: Sander vitreus (assembly GCF_031162955.1). Classification (NCBI taxonomy): domain Eukaryota; kingdom Metazoa; phylum Chordata; class Actinopteri; order Perciformes; family Percidae; genus Sander; species Sander vitreus. The sequence continues at coordinate 23,700,583 of NC_135864.1, read as the reverse complement.
CAGGACAGTGACCTGCCTGACATATGTGCAGCCGCACACATATTCCTGTAATGAGTATCAATATAAAGTAAAGCACTTACTGGGGAACTGGTTGTAAACCGCCTTCAAAATGTTATGAATGCCTTTGATCTGGTTGTGATATGTCGGGCAGTTCCCGTCGTCAAAGTCAACCTGAAAGCAAAGAGAGGACACAATGGCTCTGTGAGGCTGTGCTAAATGCTAAGCTTGTTAGCTTGGTAACACGCTCACAGTGACAATGCCAACATGTTGATATTTAGCAAGTAAACCTACGTTCAACATCTTGGTCCAGAATGTTAGCACGCTAACACTCTCTGTTATTTATTTACTTGTATGGACAATGTATGGGTTACACTATGGTGTTGTGGTTGCTGTAATATGTTTTCTTTATTCTTTATTTTGTGCAGAGTACAGTATTTTGTGTGTGGACATTGGGACCGGAAGCTGTGGATGAAATTACTTTTGTATTGGTGTCACATAATTTGGTGTGGGATGGGGCCACTTAGTGGCATGACAAGTAAATAAAACATAATTTATTCTGTGGCAGGGTTGGTTCAGTGGTTAGAGCCAGTGCACATATACTGAAAGGTTTATTCCTTGACGCAGAGGTCCAGGGTTCGAATCCAAACGATTTCCTGCATGTCTTCCCCCCCCTTTCTCACCTAGCTGTCCTGTCAAAATGAAAGGTGGAAAAGCCCAACAAAATAATCTTAAAAAAATAATTACCAAGTGATCAAAATGAATGCAGCTTTTGTATTTCCTTCATGTTACAATGTAGTCCTGCTCAAACACTTTGCAAAGGTGTCAGCATCAAACATTGGCAGCTCAGCTTAAACTACGCATTTGAAGAAAGGCTCAGTCTTTGTAGCCTGCCTCTGGTAGCTATTACCCAAAATGTATAAAATAATATTAATTTCAAATAAAAATACTGATAATCCCTGGATCCCGCAGTCATGTCAATTAGCAGCCTGCCACAGTGGTTCTTAGCAAATGTTATGCAAACGCATAACATTTGGTGGGGACTATTTTCAGCGGTGGATGTATCCTCATTAGTGAGTATTTCTGGCTGCAGAAGGTGTGTGTGCGATTGAGTCAAAATCAAAACTGCAGTGTTATTTTTTTGTTATGTAGAGTTTTGTGGTGTCACTCAGTATGTATATCTCAATATTATATTGATATGTTGAGATTCATCAAGATCATATGATAATCATATGATAAGACAATCATGCTGTGTAATTCTGACAACGCCACATGCTCACTGGAATCAAAGGACATCGCATCTGCATTTGAGTGTGCTCCCGATGTAAATGATTAGCAATTACAATAAGGCATTACATGGGGTTCCTGGATAGCTCGCATGGTAGAGCGTGTACAAAGGCCTTTTTAAGTCCATGTTGCAGCAGCCGCAGGTTCAACTCCGACATGTAGCCTTTTGCTGCATGTCATTCCCCCTCTCTCTCCCCTTTTACATATTCAGCTTAAAATGCTTAAAATGCCCCGAATAATCTTAAAAATAAAAAAAAATTAGGGATTTCATGACCAAACTACGGAGTCCCTAAGGGGACATGACTTGACTTTCTTGTGTGCACGAGAAACTTTCTGGTGCGCACGCAAAAGTATCTCATGCTTACAAGAAACCAATCTAAGGCTAGCAAAATGATGCTAACAAAGTACTGCTAACATTATTTGGCTAAACTTAATATTTCACATTCACGGCATGAAATCAGTTAACAGTTGCCTTATCAGCTTTAAGTTTGTTCGTGACACTATCAGGTACATTCCATCGCGTTTTCATGAAGATAAATACCTCCTCCTCGGCAGCCATTCCGACTACTATTCAGATTGGTTTCTCGTTCGCACCAGAAAGTATCTTGTGCACATCAGAAAAAATAAATTCCCATGTCCCTTTAGGGGCTCCGTACCAAAATGTAGAGCAAACATATACAGTTGTTGTGTCGGTCTGGTGTGGTCACAGGTGATTAACAGAGGCGGTACCTGTATGCCTTGTGCTGGTGACTGGAGAGCTTTAATAAAGCGCTGCGTATCGCAGGGAGCCAAGTCCCCAATGTCCACATGTCTTCTCTGGAGCCTTGGGGGGACAGGGAGCACCCTCCAGGTCGGGTCTGTCCTGATATGGCTGGTATTTTCCAGAAAGCTCGGCAGGTCACCTGAAAGGTCCAAATGGGCCTTTCTGGACACTCGTAACCGCAGGACCTGAAGAGAGTATCACAGATTCCTCATCCTGAGTTCAACACGTCCTCCATGCACTGAATAGAAAAACGCTTTTTCTGCAGTCTCACCTGATCCACCTCCTCATTAAATGTGGAGACCAGCTCATGGAGGAAGAGGAGGGAGTCTGCGGTGAAAAGTGTCTCATATTCTGCTTCTAGACCTGAGGGAGGGGGGGACAGCTCCATGCTGACTGGACCCTGTGGGCGAGAAGACGAGAAGAGTCTTAGAGTTTATTAAGGTCAACATCCATACTGCAGAAAGGGGGTTCTTTGCAGCTGCTGCAGTCATCCTGCTCCACGCCCGCTACGCCCTGCACTGCTACTACTATAATTTCTAATCATAGTTCTCTTATCTTTATTGTTACTGTAATTGCCACTGTACGTCATACGAACAGCTATAATTAATATGAATCATATTTCTCTATATCTGTATGAGTGTCTCTGGGTCCCAACCAGCAGAGGCAGATGGCCGCCCACCAAGAGCCTGGGTCTGTCCGAGGTTTCTGTCTGTTTAAGGACGTTTTTCCTCGCCACTGTAGCACCAAATGCTTGGTCTTGGGGGAAATAGTCGTGTCTCTGTAAATGATAGTGTGGTCTAGAACTACTCTATCAGTAAAGGCCCTGACACACTAACCCAATTATCGGCCGTCGGACAGTCTGGCGAGGTCAGTGACTCAAGTCTGTTCGGTGTGTTCCGTGCCGTCGTCAGTAGGAGAAGCCGTCGGAATTCATTTGGGCCGATTTGACATGTTGAATCGGAAGGCGGGCAGTCGGACTCAATGACCAATCTGATTGGTGGAGTGCTAACCCGGAAATGATGAGCGGGATGAGTGTGACTAGAGTCTCTCAAAATCTGACGATATCTTTTAAACAGATTCAGCAACTGTATGGCCTATTTTAAGTTTGTTCGTCCAATCATTTTTTGGGCGACAATACAGATTAGCGGCGCCTGCTGTTATGGAGACATATTACGTCTTGTGCACGCGCAGAACGTACGCTCAAGTCGGAGTCGCTTCAGTGTGTTCCGAGGCACTTTTTTGACCAACTCAGGGAGGCAGTCAGTCCGACAGAGCCTTAAAGTGTATTGAGATGTGGCCGGGTTGGTTCAGTGGGTAGAGCGGGTGCACATATACTTGGAGCTTTATGCCTCAACGCAGAGATCCAGGGTTCGACTCTGACCTGTGACGATTTCCTGCATGTCTTCCCCCTCTCTCTCTCCTTTCTCACCTGTCCTGTCCATTAAAGTCAGAAAAGCCCAAAAAGTGTATTGAGATAACTCCTGTTGTGATTTGACACTATAAATACAATTGAATTGAAATTGAATTTACGTGGCCCTGAATAGAGACAGGACCCTTAAAAGTTCCAAAAGGTATATCACTGACACGTATGGACTTGTTGTGAATACAACTTTAACAGAAACGCCTGTGCTGGATATCAACACTCAAAGAATAAGCGGTACGCGATGGAGGAGTTGAAAAAGTGAAAACGTTATGCTCTCTGTATTGCATTACAGAGAGAAATAATGTACTTTTTACTCCACTACATTCATCTGACAGCTTTAGTTACTAGTTACTTTACACATTAGGATTTCTGCACACAAAACACATGTAGTTTATGAAATGTGATGTTTTATTTTAAATGAAACTAGCCAACAATATAACGGCCTACAAGTCCAGCTGAAATGATTAGACCATTAAACACACACCTGTTTGGATCCTTTACACTTTCCAAAATGGGAAGATTTTTCTACAATACACCGTTTCATTTCATTATTTACTTTCATGCACAAGAAATTCCTAAGGCTTGTCAAAGCACCAACACGTCTGAAACAGCACTTTAACTATCACTACCCTAACACTAAGTCTCATGAAACTGCTCTGAAGTTCAAAGTCCATCTTGCCACACACACCCTAACGCCTCCTCACATAGTCGTTCCTTACCATCACCCATAATGTGGCCGTCTCTACTGTCCTTAATGTCCTTAATTTTTGCTGCACAATAAAGAAATATGCTGATACTCACAGGCATGCTGATGGCAGGGCTCTGTTCCCTCTGCAGTGGACTTTGGTTATGGTCTTCCTTTGCTCACTGTTTGAACAGGAAGGTGTTTGTGTGTATGCAGAGTTTAAAGTCCTAAACTGTCTGCGTATGTTCTGTACATCGACATGTGAGGCTATTTAAACACTGTGTGCCTTATAATAGCAATCTGGTCAAAATAGTGATTTATTTATCATTTTATTTTATTGGAAATTACTAGATGTAATATGAAATGACCTGAACTGAACTGACTGAAACTTGGATCCACCATTCCTCAATATACTTTTATCGTTCTACAACGGTCCAGTTCTAACCCTTGTTAGCCTGAGCAAACCCCCTGCTTTAATCTTATAGCAGAGGCAACCTAGAAACTAAACGTGCCTTCTCCAAGTGTTCTCAGCAATGTTCAAATGTATGTTGGCTCTCCTTCCGTGTCTTTGGATATCTGAATATCTGTCTCTGTAGCCTACTGTAGATGCCTTAAATCAGAAACACACTGCCTAAAGATACTTTACAATTTTGTTTTGGCAGTTTCTTTGTTTGGCAGTTTTTCATTGCTCAAGGTACCAGGCTTTTGCTGCTCCTGCAGTATCTTAGAGCGGAGGTTCCCAGCCTGTAACCCTAACCCTAAGTGTAACATAGGTTGTAAGATTTTTCTGTATTAAATTAGTCTAATTTTAATTATTTTTAGTGGCCGAAGTGAGAGTTCCCAGTATTTTACAAGAACATATCAAAATTTGAGAAATGTAAATGAAACAATGATAATTGTTTGCTGACAATACCAATGAATGTTTAGTAAGGATCATATTTTTAGTCTATGGTAAGGATACACTGCTCTGTACACATCTTCATGTTCACTAGAAACATTGCATTTGTAACTTTTATTTAGAAAATATGAACCGGATGTCGTACGTGTTTCCGTATCCGCTTTAGGCCACCACAGTCGTGACAGCTACAGGGTTGCCGCCGGTGTGATTAACGGCGCAAATACATTAATGAAAAGCCATGGAAGACAAGGCACAGATACAAGAGGCGATTAAAATCCAAGGTGAAGTCGTTCGGAAGTTAAAGTCAGAGAAGGCGAGCAAAGAGCAGGTTAGTACTCTCTTTAATGGTAATGTTAAGATTTTCACATGCGGGTAACAGCATGTCCATTTGGCATTTAACAGAACTGGGTTGCTAGCTAGCCATACTGCATAGCTAACGTACCAAACCTCGTTTAACTTTCCGTCAAAGTAGTGTGGCCTTTAGTACATAATGTTGTCCAAAGCTGAATCACTGCTGTCTGATCTATTATGAGTCACTTATTTATTCGGCACACATTATGTCCACTAACGCTTACGTATTAAAATTAAACTCCCATTATAAAATATAAACTTATTCTAAAAGAAATCCTCTGCTATTTATAAGCCGAATTAATTGGGAGATGACAATGATTTGGGAAACACAACTCGTTAGTTTGTACGGTGCATATGTGTTCAGTGATAAGTGAGTCAACATTAAAATAGCTCTAAGTTATGGTAACTTAGCTAGGTATAACAGCCTGCTAGCTCTACGCACTGGGGCCACTAGCTATTTGGCCTGCTACCACATCATGCGTCAGGTAGCAAAGACTGCTTGTCACCAAAGATACGGCTGTAACAAACGGCTCAAAACCAGATATAGCGTTAGTACATTTTATTTGCAAAGGGACGTTTTAGACGACTGCGTCCCGATGCGTCCAAACGTTAACTTTAAATGTTTAAGGATATAACGTTAGCTGATGCAATAACTTCCCTTATTAACACATGCAGATGCTATCAAAAATGTGAAAGAGCCTGTGGCAATTTAAAGTATGTAACGCTAGCCGACGTCTTCAGGTGCCAGGTTAATGTCTGTGGTCTGAAACACCTATCTGACAGGGTAATGTTGTCTTTATCATCAGCCAGCACACAGATTATGACTATGTGCCAGTCAGCTGTTCTGGACTACAGGATGATGTTCATTGTCCTCTTCCTCTGTCATGCAACGTAGAGGATGTTGCAGCAGGTGGACGGTTTTGAAGTATTGTGGGAAATGAACGTTTCTTAACAAAAGTTTTAAGCCCTTAATGCAATGAGCGATAGAGTGCCAGCTGTTTCTCAGTGTACATGTCTAGCTGAAGAGTCCACAGATATATATATATATATATATATATATATATATATATATATATATATATGTATGTGTATGTGTGTGTGTGTGTGTAAGCTTTGTCTCCTCCTTTATTTGTGTTGTTTGGTCTGAAATCTCTGCTGTTATGTCAGGGACTGTTGAGACCCGCCTTTTCCCACCATGACATCACCAGGGGCCGCGTCTATACAGTCACACATGGTGCAGTAGTTATTGGAAGTGACAGTGGAGAGTTCAGTAGTCTTTTTCACAGGAGACATCATCATAGTAGGAAAAGCACACAGGTGTTATTAATAAGATAAACAGTGACTCTGTTCTATTCAAGTGAGCTGTGCCAGTGAGCCAGCATGCACAATAACACTTAAAAACATCTTAAACACAAGTCGCTAGCGCTAAACCCACCAGACTCCATTTCAAAAAGCAATACTTTTAACGTGTATAGAGCCAACATATTTTCCCATCTAAATCTGTAAACTGTGTTTATTTCGACCAAAACTAGAGTTGTGATGGTTGGAAAAGTGGAAAGACGACCCAAAACGGCTTTTCATTGTTTTATTTTGTTTCTGTCGGCTTTGAATGAAGTGTATGTTACGATGCTAAAATTACTGTTTATTTATATGGAGTCTGGTGGGTTTAGCGAACGCAATTTCCCGGATGTTTTTATGTTTAAAAAAAAAAAAAAAATGGTTCTTACTCTTTAACAGAAAAGTCGACCTCCTTAGAAATCCTTTCCATAATGTTGTCAGACACGTAGAATATTAATCTGAGCCTGTCAGTGGCAAAACGAAATACTGGACCAATGTCAAAGATTGTTCCTATCAGTCAGTTAGACACAAAAACATAGGAAAATCAGGTTGAAAAAACGGTAGTTACCCTTTAAGCAAGGATTTTATTGTGAGGAGTTTTAAAATGCTGGAAACACAGATTTGATACTTGGGTCAGAGCAGGACTGTGCGTGCGTGCGTGCGTGTGTGTGTGTGTGTTGCGTTGGGCTGGCGTCTTTGATTGACTTTGGTCTTGTGTGATCTCATGTCCTGCCCTCCACCCTGTGATGATGATGCGTCATGCACCCCCCCACCCCCCCTAGTGACAGGGTTGCTTACCACTTTTCTCCTGTTCTTCCTGCCTGGCCCTGGTGGATGACCCTTCATCATCTACCTCACTGTCTCCTGGACATCTTTGCTCAACTCACTTCCTGGTTCCGCTGCTACTGGCTGTTGTGATTGGCTGCTGTGGCTGGCCCTGTACAACTCCACTGGACATTGCTGTACCCGTAATGCACTCCTGAACTTTTAACCGGTCGGATTTCTGGACTTATTGTTCTTCTTGTCCGTGCTGTGGGACCAACATGCTGACCGTGTTCTGTGTTCGTGCGTGCTCTGGTCTGGCGGGCTTTCGGACTGCAACACGGGTCCGATCTATGCATTCGCTACCTGGGATTACTGTTGCGCAGGTAGGCCTCTGGAGGGGGGAGGGGTGTGTGTGTGTGTGTGTGTGTGTGTGTGTGTGTGTGTGTGTGTGTGTGTGTGCGCGCGCTTGTTTTACCATATTCGTGGGGTCCAAAAACCGGGGAATACAGTATACTTGTGGGGTCTGCACAGCCTTGTGGGGCCAAAATGCTGGACCCCACAAGATTAAAGGGCTGTTTGAGGGTTAAGACTTGGTTTCAGGATTAGGGTTAGAATTAGGTTAGGGTGAGGTTAAGGTTAGGCATTTAGTTGTGATGGTTAAGGTTAGGGTAAGGGGCTAGGGAATGCATTATGTCAATGACGGGTCCCCACAAAGATAGTGAAACGTGTGTGTGTGTGTGTGTGCGAAATCTCCTGTCACTACTAGGGATGCAACGATTATAGATTTTGTTGATACGATTATAGTCTGAAAAATAATCACGGTTTCACGATTATTATGCATTAATTCATTTCACTGCTAACGTATGAAATCACATAAACACTCTAGATTTGAATGTGTTATGTATTGCTGCCTTTTGAAGTAAGGGTTAACTTCGGCGGAGGACGGTTCACGCCTCGCCGTCGTCCATTAATACCTGACAATGGACACCTCGGCGGCCATTAACCCGCTTATACCATGGTCACTTGCCAAATAACACATTTTTAAAACTTAAAAAATTAGTTTATATTTTAATTTGTTTTACAATCGAAATCTAAAGTTTTTACAAACAACTCCTGGTTACGCCTGATGGTTGGACTAATACCTGGAACAATCATTCCCATCCTATAAGGTTCTTATGCAATGCAAACGTTCACTCCTCCAGGAAATAGGAAGGACCTTGGATACGACTTGCCTCCCGTAGCAACGGGAGATATTTGTAGTCAGCTCAGCTACGAGCCAGAAAGCTAACGCTATGCTAGCAAGATCCAAAGTCAATAACATTGTGTACAGTTGGCAAACAGTAAAAATAATTTGACGGTGTGTTGAACAACAAGACAAACTAGCTATCCTGCCATGTCATTGTCCCCAAAACAATATAACGACTTTCACGAACAATTTTATCCGCGATGTGTAACGTTACTGTCGGCCGCAGCCTGAAGTAGCGACCTGAACAGTGAACGGGATGTGAGATGACGTTATTTGCTGTGAAACAAAGTCAGTCCAGAGGGGCACTAAAACGTAACGTTTATATTGTCAAGGAGGTTTAATAAGAACTGCACGCATTGCTACACATACCTTGCAGTCAGTTAACACTCGGTGTAGCAGAGCCTTAATAATTACAATGAATTAACTGTGACGTTTTAAAGCGCGGTTAATAGTGAAATCGGGTAACCGCTGCATCCCTAGTCACTACATGTCATCTGTAGTTGTTCAAGTTTCTCGTTGACGTGTGTACGTGTCTGTGTGTGTGTGTCTCTTGCAGATTGATGAAGAGGTAGCCAAACTGCTGCAGCTGAAGGCTCAGATAGGAGGAGACGATGGCAAACATCAGTTTGTCCTCAAGACGGCAAAGGTAAGACCCTCATGCTCCTGTATTCAAACACATGCATTTAATTCGCAATAGGAAATAAAAAATGATTACTGTTGGGCTAACCTGGTGTGAAAATACGATCCGTATCTTGGATGCAATCCAATGCAGATAGAATCTGGCTCTCACTGTGATGATGACATCCATTCAGCTTGAACACACTCATAACAAAATATATGCTAACGTCACGCCTTCTGCTCTCTCAACCTGCCTGTCCCACAGCTGTAGACGGCAGGGACGAGGTGGGCTTGTGGTTAAGCTGCACACCATACGCTGTGCTTCTTTCAGCAGCACCTCATCCATGTAATTAAAATGTCTTTTAATGCAGAAACAAGCCAAATAAAGACTTCTAGATTCCAATCTCCCTCCCAAACGTGATATGCCCCAATGAATATTCATGCAAACATGACTTCTGGTTGATCACATAAAAAGAATCCTGTAAATATACAAGTCGCTAACCGTCTATCACAGCTGAACTTTCCCACCAATGTGTGCAGTGCCTATCAAAAGACATCAGCGGCTGTTTTAGGAATGTCTGAAGAGGACAAAGCTCCGACACAGAGTCACTGCAGTAACTGTACTGCAATGTTTAAGACTGAGATATACCCATGAAACCACACAAACGGGGAATAATAATAACGGTGGTCGTCTGACAGTAGACATGCTGGGTAGCTTAGCCTGCTAGTGCTAGCGTGGCAGACCTGCTAGCTTTCCAGACCGTGGCCTTGCAGGTCCTAGTGGCCCCCTGCACCTGGAATGCAACGTGTTTGTTGACAAGTTGACCAGCTCTGCCCATCCGATCACAAAGCGGCAGAGTCAATCAAAATGTCCATTGATACGGGTTGTTCAACCTACATTGTGTAAGTTTTTGAGTTGATTCTTAGAAAAAACCCTTTGTTCTTTCACAAATATATGCTCATTCATGGGTAATTACTTCCACCAACTAATCAAAGTATTCTCGTAAGCGTAGAATCTGCCATTCAGAATCATTCAGAATACATACGGGCGAGTCGCTCGAATTGCGGCAGCCATGTTGCGCCTCCATCGTTAAAATAAATTAGCCAAAGAGGGACATACCTCCGCCTTTCACGCTTTTACACTCGGTGGCACCGTGACGAATGCGAGCCGGGAGATTACTCGCAACTGCCGGCAGATTTGAAAGTCTGTTGAAGATGGAGGATCACACCTATTCTCGAGGACATGTGACGGAGTCGCCAAGGAAGCAAAAAAAGAGAATTAAAACGACAACGCGACAGGCAAAGCAACAAGACCAAAGTTAATATTGGAGTGGGTTTTCCAAGATGGAAAGAGGAGCAAGGATTTTAAAAAGGACGTCAAAGTCGCCTGCTTTCTTCTCGACAGGTAATTTAGCCTATTTGTGTAAATTCAAAGTTTTATAGTTGCCCGGCTAACTATAGCATGGTTGCGCATTACGTCGCGATTTCCCTGGCAGACAACTCGCGTCATGCAGTTGTAACACAGACTAGGCTACAGCCAGAACGGCTGCGTGTAAACGATGGCGATACTAAGAGCTAATTTCGGGTTCGGCCACCGTAGGAGTTAAAACGCGCTCGGAAGGGGAAGGGCTAGAAAGTAATATTCAGTTGGTTGTCGTGTAAAATTTCACCGCTAGATGGCAGAAATTCTTACACAACGTAGCTTTGATGATGTCATTATTCAGATAATGTATCACGTCAGTGTTGAGTTGTCCCTGTTGTAGCTCACTGTGGATCTTGTATGACCATAACTCGGGACATCAGGATATTTCCAAAATACATTTTCCTCTTCAGTCAACATGACACATGAGAAGCAGTAACTGACAGCAAGTAACAGATTTGTTTTGCAGAACAATACATTCTTAAAACTAATTTTTCACTCTCACTCAGCCAGTTAATTCACTACAATTCACATATTCCAGGGTGTTCCCTGCCATTTATAAGTCTTGGGTGCAGCACCGAGCCTAAGCTGAATGAATGTGAAATGCAGCAAAAACAACAACTTTGAAAAAAGCATTAAACTAACTAAAAGCCTTTTTCTCAGGTCTAATGATTGTAGTTGGACTTTTATTTAGCAAGCTTTGTCTTTAAGCATTTTAAATTGCGTTATTTATTTATTATCTGCTCTAGCTTTTCCAAAGTTTTAGACACAGGTATGGTGTGAATAACAGTCCAAAATGACGTCAAATTGCATTAAAAATTTTATTATTGAAAAACGTTGACTTTTTCTTGAGGAAAGACCCTTTAACCCCGCCGCCAAATTCGCGCACCCAAGTCTTCGATGAACCCAGGGAAAACACTGTAGTCCTCTGAAAGCTTTCACCTGACGGTCCGACTGAGAGGCAGCGAATGTTTCTCTCTCTCCCCCAGGGAACGAGGGACTACAACCCCAAGCAGATGGCCATCAGAGAGAGAGTCTTCAACACCATCATCAGCTGCTTCAAACGCCACGGAGCAGAGACCATCGACACACCCGTATTTGAACTCAAGGTAGATTTGCACACAACACAATTGAACACATTCACCGCTCAGTGCTAGGGCTGCTCAATATGAGGAAAACTTGCAATATTGTTGTTAGGGTTGGGTATCGTTTGGATCTTTACAATTCCGATTAGTGATAGACCGATTTTATCGGCCGATATTTGCGTTTTGACTGCTGCGTTCGCCGATAGTTTTTTCCTGGCATTATTTACAGATAGGCATCCACAGGCAGCTCTGTGTTGCTGGAGACGCTGCAGTTCACGTGCAGACCATGCACTGCCCCTCCCCCTCTAGCCAGGCTTCCAGCACCATGGCAGTCTTAAATTACAAATCAAGCACTTTATTTCAATGGCTACTTTTCAGGTTTATTGTTTTCTTAAATTATTTAAATGTGTTGACAAAGGACCTTTTGTGATGACTTGATTATATCTGTCTTATAATATGTCAGCAAGCAGTGCATCATCAAGGCTGTGTTGTAGATGTTGATGAAAGTCTTTTACCCTTGCACAGTTAACCATATGCAGTGCACCCATCCATATGATGCACATTGCACACATAATTTGGGTGATATGAATGTAAGATGATTGCAGAAGTGACACTGATCTGTGTTTTTGTTTATTATTTTGAAAGAAATGGCAGAACAGATTCTGAAAACAAATCCAGTGTGGCTCAAGAAAATCGGCAGCCCGTATCGGTCATCGGCTAAGGCTGATGAAAAAAAAATCTGCATCGGCACTAAAAAAATCCAAATCGGTCGATCCCTAATTCCGATGCCGATTCTGATTCCTAAACCAATTCTTGAAAAACTGAAAAATTACATCAAAGAGAGGCTCTTTTATAGATGTAGCCGTAATATGCTTTTACATCTGTTTTGGCGAGCCCAGAGGGAAAATATGGCATTTTAAATTTAGCCTACATTTACGGTAGCTAGCTAACGGTAGACTACAGAGTATATTTTTTATAGCGGCAGAGGGAAAATATTTCAGTCGACACATTAAGTGGAGCCGAAATGAGGAACCGAAATTTGCGTTCTAATCCGGTCCGATGCCTACCTAGGAACCCAACCCTAATCGTTGCGATAACTAAACAGATATTAACAGGGCTCAACGCTAACTTTTTAAAGTGGCTGCTGGCTTGGCGACCAGGCATCAGCTTTTGGTTGCCGAAATTGACAATACGGTTGCCATGTTTTAAACTGCCTATATTTGGAGCACTTCATTTCTTGTGTAACTATACCACATATTTTAATAATGAAACAATGAGATAATGGCCTGCAATATAATTTCCCATCCCTCTCAAATATGGGTGCAACGGATCACAAAACTCACTGATCGCATTGCAGTTTTGAGTCACGGATCGGATCAATTTTCGGATCAGCACAAAATTTAAATGATTATTGAAGATGGAATAACTAACTTTTAACAGTAATTACTTCTTTCACCAGTAAATTGCTGTTAAAAGGAAAAAAAACTGATGAGAAAAGGGTATTTTACAATAACTTTGAATGCACCATGATGTTTACCAGTAAACGCAACATTTTGTCCCGTCTGTTTTGTTTTTCAGACAACAGCAGTGACCAGTGCTAGTTTGTGTCTGTTAGCTCATAGCTTTAGCGGCAGATTACAGTCTCACTTTTACACCGGTTAGCTGTCAGCATTTTAACCGTGTTTATTCTAGTTACTACTGTAGCTAACGGTAGGCTAACGCTACCTGCTGTGTAACGTGTTATTAGTGTTTACTAGGGTGACATGCAGCGATGTTTCTGTAGCCTCTAACGTGGGTTTCGGAGCATCAGAGGTGCAGCGCAGACATTTAAGCGGCACCATAATGAGGCGCCAAAATCCGCGTTGCTATTCCGTCCGGTAGATACCGGGCACCGGTGCCATAGTAGCACCGGATTTTAACACACGGCGTTAACGTGAACAGAAAGTTGCGTTGCCGGTATCTTTTCACGGCAAACGCTCGTGTGTGGAAAGCGGTCGCACAGCTGAAATGTTGTGTTGCGCACAAACGTAGTGTTTAAACTTTACGGAGACAACTAAGCTAAGAAAATATTCTACTTATAATATATATATATATTAAATATAATACTTCTTTTTAAATACATTTTCCAATTTTGTAAGTTTTGATTTGGTTTTTGCCAATGGCAACCGTTACTGTCGAGCCCTGATTAAGGTGTTCTCAGTTCTGCATTTCTGCTGCTTCAGTACTCTGCCAAAATTCGACAAATGTCTTTCGCAATATGTCGCAGCCTTTCGCGACGTGTTTATTCGCTGCAGTTGATATCGCAATGACAATTAAAAAAAACAAAACAAAAGAGTGATTTATTGTGCAGCCCTACTCTGTGCATATGTGCCAAGCATCTCCCATTCCCCGCTGTGACGTCGTGTCCTCTGTGTTGTGTGCAGGAGACGCTGACAGGGAAATATGGAGAAGATTCCAAGCTCATCTACGACCTCAAAGACCAGGGAGGAGAGCTGCTGTCCCTCAGATATGACCTCACTGTATCCTTACAACACACAGCAGGGCTTTTTCCTGACTCAAAGTGGGCCTGGGGGGGGGGGGGGGGAATACGCACAACAGCTAGCATGATCGGTTTGCGTGCAGTGAAAGCAATGAGCCTGTGTTTCCTTATTTAACAGAAATCTATACATTTGTCCTGTTGAAAAAAAACAACCTTTTCTTAACAGTAATTTTTATTTGTCTGTCGTGACATCATCCTTAAGTTTCTATTCATTGAAGAAATACGGAATTACGTTTCGTCATAGTTCTCTCTTCTTTGATTTGGAAAGGTTGTTTATTCATTTTAGTCTGGTTTTCGTGGTGAAAAAAAGATTGTTAATGAATATTTTTTCTATCTTAGTTTTTGTTTGTGGAATCAAAGGACATTAAGCATCATAAGCTGTGTGTGTGTGTGTTCCTTGACCTGCCCTCTCTCAGGTGCCCTTTGCCCGCTACCTGGCCATGAACAAGATAACCAACATCAAGCGCTACCACATCGCTAAGGTGTACCGCCGTGACAACCCGGCCATGACCCGCGGACGCTACCGCGAGTTCTACCAATGTGTGAGACTTCCTCCGATACATTTTCACTCCTGCCAGGGACACAGAGCCACTGTCTGGCTGAACGGTTAGATCTTTTGGAAACGGACCGGGTTTAATTTGTGTCTGTGTGTGTGTTTCAGGATTTTGACATCGCAGGGCAGTACGACGGCATGATTCCAGATGCTGAGTGTCTGAAGATTGTCCATGAAATCCTCAGTGAGCTGGACCTCGGAGACTTCCGTATCAAGGTTTGTCACATTTGTCCAGCGCGATTTCATCTCAATAACTGAAACGGTCGGACTTTGATCAGCAGTGTGATCTCTGTGACCACGTCCTCCATGTCCAGGTCAACGACAGACGCATCCTCGACGGGATGTTTGCTGTGTGCGGCGTCCCGGACGACAAGTTCCGCTCCATCTGTTCAACAGTGGATAAACTGGACAAGGTGAGTGCATGCACTGAGCTTTTATTGTTTTTTAATTCTGCAAACCTGATTCCCGTTAGGAACCCCTGTTCATTTACAGAAGGGTTAAACGTGATACGTTAAGACTCGTAGGCAGTGCTCTACAAAGTCAGCTGTTGTTCTGAAAGAAGGCCTCAGACACTCAGTCTGATGTAGTCTATATCAACGACGTTTCATTTTCGGGATTGTTCAGGTGCCGCCTGAAATTCCGCCGGATGTCCCTCCTTTTTGTTAACTGCTCCTCAGATCTCTGCAGGGTAAATCCAGACAGCTAGCTAGACTATCTGTCCAGTCTGAGTTTTCTGTTGCACGACTAAAACAACTTTTGAACGTACACGTTCCACCAAAACAAGTTCCTTCCAGAGCCCATTTGGCAGAGGCAAAGTGGCTCCATCCGGCGCTTAGCACCGCCCAAGACGATTGTGATTGGTTTATAGAAATGCCAATACACCAGAGCACGTTTTTCTCCCGTCCAGGAATGCTGTGTGGACTAGCCAGACCTTCCTCCGCAGCACTGTGGAGGAAGGTCTGGCATTGTGAGACTGATGAGAACGCCTTCCACATGCCTCCGTTCTTTTCTCTTCTCTCTGTTATCGATCAGTGTCTGGTAGGAATGTCACGATGCATTGTGGATCAGTTAAAAATCGATTGATTTAAGTGTGTATACAGCAGGTACCAGATAGCTAGTAACGTTAGCTGGCTTAAACACGGTTAAAATGCTGACAGTTAAACGGTGTAAAGTGTGGCTGTTTTTCACTGTTGAGGATTCCAACAGCGGGACATACAACAGCTGTTGCATGTCCGAAAATACTGTTCGGTTGCACTTTTGATAAGAGGACACATCTGCTGTTTTGGACAGTTTATGTAAATAAAGGAATATTTTTCAGTCATTGAATTCTGTTCAAGTCAAGAATCGTATCGTGAATCATGAGTTGAGTATACGTTCCATCCCTAGTATCTGTCTTTGAGTCGTGTCCTTGTGTCTTCCCCCCCCTCCCCAAGATGCCCTGGGAGGACGTGAAGAAGGAGATGGTGAATGAGAAGGGCCTATCAGAGGAGGCTGCCGACCGGATCGGAGAGTACGTCAGTTTGCAGGGTGAGACGTCCCCCAAACTCACACAAGATGAGACATCTGTCCTCAGAAAGGCTGTCCAATCAGCTGGCAGCTGGTCCAAGCTCCTCCAATGGGATCTGTTGCTGGTTTTGTTAGTCTTCTAGAGCAGGGGTCTTCAATGTTTTTTTTTAAGCCAAGGACCCCTTAACAGAGACTTAGCAGGGACCCCCTACTACATATATTGTATAAACTGGGCCTACAATAACGTGTGGGTGGCCTAAAGCCTTCATACATACCTTTTTAGTGCATACATTACTAAGCTATTAAAATAATTGTTGGCATGATTTTATAAATCATCTTTTAATGTTACACATATATGTGGAACAGTATAATATTAATATTTACAGTCTATGGGATGAACTGTATCTGTGGATGGCTACCTTGGTGACTACCTTACCTACAGGCCAGTAAGCCTATCGTCAGTGGTTGTTTTTTTCACAAATAGGTTGCATTATATTTGCTAATAATATGCTGGATTCATGTTAAGACAATTACATTTTTGAAAAAGATTAACAATAATTTGGTGGCCCCACTGCAGTAACTCTAAGGCCCCCTTAAGGGTCCCGAACCACCTGTTGAAGATCTCTGGTCTGGTTTGGTTTAGGGGCAAAACAGTTGGAAATTGTGAATGCCATTGTTCTAGAGCTGCAGCGTAACAGGATCTTTTCATTTTAAGGTTATTCTTTGGACATTTCAGGCCTTTTATGAGATAGGACAGCTGAAGACATGCAAGGGGGAATGACATGCAGCTTCGGCCACAGGTTGGAGTCAAACCTGCGGCCGAAGCTGCAAAGATGAATCTATTAGTTGTCAACAACAAAACATACTTTGATGAATCGATTAATTGGTTTGAGTCATTTTTTTTCTGAACAAAAAGTCAAACTTGTGTGATGTCAGCTTGTTAAATGTGAGTATTTTCTAGTTTCTTCTCTCCTCTGTGACAGTAAACTGAATATCTCTGAGTTGTGGACAAAACAAGACATTTGAGGACGTCATCTTGGGCTTTGGCAAACACTGCTCCACATTTTTCACCATTTTCTGACATTTTAGAGACCAACCCACTAATCCATTCATCCAGGAAACAATCGGCAATGAAAATTAATCGTTAGTTTAAGCCCTACATTGTACACTATTTTTTTTTTTTTTTTTTTTAAGATACATTTTTTATTGCCTTTTTATATTTTAAACATACAGAACAGAAAAACACAATTGAACAAGAACAAAAACCCTCTCCCACCCACCACCCTCTGCGTTCTCGGGGAAAGTTGAGCCGGCTGGCCAAATCTTCCTCTGTCTCCCGAGCAGGTGTAATTTAGAGTCGTCATTAAGTAACAAAACAATCGGGTCAGCAGGAATACGACATCCTATCACATCAGATATTATTGATGTTGTTTTATTCCAGAACTCATGCACCTGTTCACACTCCCAGACCATGTGCAGGAAAGTTCCAGTTTGTTCAGGTTGATAGAACGTGCAGTAGGGAGTGGGAATGACTTCAGAGTCATATCTCTTCTGAGGAGTCCAATATGACAGTACACAATTTTTGGGATATTTTAAATTCCAAACAATAAATCAATAAATAATAGGCAGCTTTGTCACAGAGCTCTGCTGTAGAGGACTGCACAAAATCTCGTGGGAGCGGGCGTTTTAACGGGGGCTGCGGCTGGGAGCGGGCGCTCCAAAAAATAGACAGCGGGTCGCGGGATTTAGGAGCGCTGCTCCTGATCAGCGCTGTAACCGACCATTAGGGTCGCCTCGCTTGGTTTCATTAGAAAATCAACGCAAATCGGCACGCGATGCATCCAGTTAAACACCAGCCAAACGCTTCATTAACACTCCTCTACTCCCTCCCTCTCACTTCTTTCCCGGGGCACTGAGGGATCCAATCGACAGGGACTTTTAACACGAAATCTGTTAGATTGCGTTAAAAGACAGCGAAGTGAAGAAAAACAAACCCAACAACACGTCCTAAAATAAGTGAAAGAAATAAATGAATGTCACTTTGCCCTCACTTCACTAGAATAACCAACTATTGCACTTGCGTGAACGTACTAACGCACTAGAACATCATTTCGCTACTTCTGGCCAACAGGTAGGCTTATTTATTACTACACAGTAAAATAACTAGTTTCCCCGCAGGAGGGGAGACGACACAAAATCAATGGTCAATCTAATGTTCGCCGTGCGGGCGGGACCCAACACACCATGTGGCGGGAGCGGGCGGTAATGGTCAGAAATCCACGGGGAGCGAGCAGGAGCGGGATTAAGAAAGCGGTCCCGCGCAGGGCTCTACTCTGCAGCCTGTGTGCGCTCCTGTGGCTCAGTGTGCGCTGCTTGTGAAACAGCTGTTGGTATTGCAGGTGGAATGGACTTGGCGGAGCGCCTCCTGCAGGACCACCGGATGTCTCAGAGTAAGCAGGCGTGCGCCGGCCTGTCGGACATCAAGCTGCTCTTCAGCTACCTGCAGCTCTTCCAGGTCACAGACAAGGTACTGCTGTTTTACTTCAGTCATCCGAATGTTTGTTTTTCGGCACTTTTATTCTTTTCTTTTTGTTAGTTCACACCTTGTCCCTCTCCCCTGCAGGTGGTGTTTGACCTGAGTCTGGCCCGCGGTCTGGACTACTACACAGGAATCATTTACGAGGCGGTGCTGACTCAGGCCGGGGCGGCCCCGGCGCCCGCTGAGGCCCAGAACGGGGCGCCTGCAGAGGAGAGTGTCAGCGTGGGCAGCGTGGCGGGCGGCGGGCGCTACGACGGCCTGGTGGGCATGTTTGATCCCAAAGGCAGGAAAGTGCCGTGTGTCGGTGTCAGCATCGGCATCGAGAGGATCTTCTCCATCATGGAGCACAAGGCTGAGGTGTGTGTAGACTGTAATTGTGTGTGTGTGTGTGTGTGTGTGCGTGCGTGCGTGCGTGCCCGTAGACTGTGTGTGTTGTTCAGTGTGTGTGGGTGCAGACTGTAACTGTGTGTTGTTTAGTGTGTGCAGACTGTAATAGTGTGTGTGTGCAGACTGTAACAGTGTGTGTGTGTTGTTCAGGTGTCAGCAGAGAAGGTCCGGACCACGGAGGTTCAGGTGATGGTGGCGTCGGCTCAGAAGAACCTGCTGGAGGAGAAACTCCGACTCATCACGGAGCTCTGGGACGCTGGCATTAAGGTAGGTGTAGGTGTGTGTGTGTGTGTGTGTGTGTGTGTGTGTGGACTCTAGAGTCATATGGCGTTTTTCCATTACATGGTACCTGCTCGACTCTACTCGCCTTTTTTTGTTTTCTATTATGAAAATGCAACGCCTGAGCGACACACGTTGCTGTGACGTGTACTTACATTTTTTGAGAGGTGACGTCGGGCTACGACGTAGGATCGGTATCTCCACGTACCTACGTATGTAGCCACGGCGTCGATTTAACGCAGAGGCATAAGTCACGCTTTAAGGGAGGTACAGGATCTTTTGTGACTGCCATATTTCTATTTTTTTTTTTTTTTTTCATCAAATTCACACAGAATTTGGTTTGGA
This sequence comes from Sander vitreus, assembly GCF_031162955.1. NCBI lineage: Eukaryota > Metazoa > Chordata > Actinopteri > Perciformes > Percidae > Sander > Sander vitreus. The sequence continues at coordinate 23,680,559 of NC_135864.1, read as the reverse complement.
TGTGTTTTTTTCGTTGTTTTGGATTGAATGCTGTGCGTGTTTGTTTCCAGGCGGAGGTGATGTATAAGAAGAACCCCAAACTGCTGAGTCAGCTGCAGCACTGCGAGGAGTCGGGGATCCCGCTGGTGGCCATCCTGGGAGAACAGGAGCTGAAAGATGGAGTGGTCAAACTCCGCGTCGTGGCCACCAGAGAGGAGGTGCCATGGACACACACACACACACACACACACACACACAGTGATTAATTAATCAAAATTAATCGCATACATAATTAACGGTGCCTGAACCGATACTTTTTAAGAAAGTAAGAAAAGGAAGAAAAAAAAAGGGTACTAAACAACAGTTGGTGACATTAAAGAACGGCTTGTTTATTGCTAAGGCCATATGGTCAAAAATGAATGATTTAATAATAATGTATAACAATAACTTATTTCACTAGTAAATTGCTGTTGAATGACAAAAACAACCACCAGATGGGAAAAGGACATTTACAATAACTTCAAATGCACCACGAGGCTGTAGTTTACCAGTTTCATTGAACGCACCGTCTGTTTCTCCGTTACATCCCGGTGTTGAATCCTCTACAGTAAAACACAGTCAAACTTTACACCGTTTAGCGTTAGCTGTCAGCATGTTAACCGTGTTTAATCCAGCTACTAGCTAGCGGTAGGCTAACGTTAGCTGCTGTCGAGTATAGTGTTAACTAGCTAGCGGTAGGCTAACGTTAGCTGCTGTCGAGTATAGTGTTAACTAGCGTCACGTGCAGCGGGGTTTGTGTTGCCTGTATCATCTGTTTCAGAGCATCAGAGAGAAGCGCAGACATATCAGTGGCACCAGATTTCGGTAGCCAGGGTTGGCAGGAAGAAGATTTTTACAAGTAAATGTTCCAATCAATGATCCAGGCAGAACATTCTCGTCTCCCTCCATTTTACAGTCCAATGGTGGCTAGAACGGCTCCAGATCAAACGTCAATATGGAATGGATTAATCTGCGTTATTTTTTTATTTTGACAGCCCTAATAAATACACAGACAGACACAGACTCAACAAATTCCTGATTTAAAGCACAGAACTTTAGCCGTCTTCTACAAGTGTGCTGAGTTTACGTCATATAAGGAAGAAACTAAAACATCACAGTGAAAGGTAAACAGAACATGATGGTAAGAAGAGTAAACTGGTGGAGTATTATCTATCTCCCAAATGTGCTGTTGTTATTATGTCCATATCCCAATATAGGATGACATGCACTAAACGACGTGAATATAGCATGATAGAGGATCATTCATCATTATCACCCTCCCAGCCAGCCTCGATACAGATCTGGACACACTCTTTCTGCCTAAATAAACCAGTGTCGGACTGACACAGCGTTTGAGTTTACGGTGGTTAGAAGCTGGTTGCAGGACTAACCTCCCCCATCCTGTTTCCTCTCCTCAGGTTGATATTTCCAGAGCAGATCTTATAGCTGAGATCAGGAAGAGGACCTCCGAGGCCTAGCCAACCGCCAACCCGATCACTTCAAACACAGACGCTCTGCACAACGACAAGTCACGTCACACACTGCAACACAGCACGCCAAAAGCAATGCCGCTAACTGGAGGTGTGACTGGAGAACACCACCTAGACTCAAAGTTGCAGCCAACACGGAATGTGATATGTTTTGGATTGTGTGTTACCGTTGTTTAATAGCGTGCTCTGAGGGAAAAAAAAACAAATCATTGATGTTATCTGTTCGAGCCCAAGAAGTCAAAGTTTCTTCTCCTCCATAAAAGCTGCTGGAGATCAGTTTGGTCTTCATCACATTAATGAGCTGAATCGGTTTTCAGAAACACATTATCTGTCCAGGACCAAGGCCGGCCGCTGTCCTACCTGAACCCGTCTCATGATTTACTGCAGTGCAACGTATAGCTTCAACTCATTTCTACCTTTATCAAACATGGCTGTACTGTCAAGTGTCTGAAATAAAAAGCATTCATCATTCTGCTCAATACTACAAACAGCTGCTGTGTTGACTGATAGAAGTGTGTGCGTGCGTAGTTATAGTGAAAAGGCTGTCACCCCTTTTTTCCCCAGCAGGTGCGTCTGCGTTCCTGAGGTGCTGCGGCCCCCCCCTCCCCCCCCCGTGAGCAATCACGGCCATTCAAGTCAATGTTTGATATTCCAGCTGCGCCTTGCCCTGAAGCATGTGCGAAGCGGCTCTCCGCTCCGCTAAAGATGCGCCCCAGGGGGGCTCATTTATAAAACTGTGCGTAGGATCCTTACTATAAGTGTACGTACGCCCAAAAGCCCAAAATGGCGTACGCCGAAAAAAAAGTCAGATTTATAAAACCGTGTGTACGCACACCTGTAAGCAATGTTCCCTTTATAAATCAGAGATTACCTACAAGTGTGCGTACGGGGATCAGCCTCTTATCCCGCCCTGTACGCACCCATTTTTAACCATAAATAGTCAACGCAAGGCACCTCATGAATGCTGATCAGTGTATGAATGACACTGGCGGTTGTTACACCGAATCATGACTGGCGGAGAAAAAGCTAAAAACTTCTCAGACGTTCAGGAATTGCTGCAAATTGAATTATAATTTTGGCCTGTTCTCGCACAGTGTAGGGAAACCTGATCTATAACTACATGTATTAATAATACGTCCAAGACGGCAGGCATTACGGCACTCAGGGACAGCTTCGATATACCAGACGTACTGTATATAAGATTTAACAGAACTATATATTATATCCAAACAAGCCTTAATGATAAAGTTGAAGATTATATGTAATATTTATTTAAAAAAAAAAAAAAAAACACTTAGCTGTCTGACATTTCCCTCTGGAAACAGCCGGTTGCCCCCTGAGTGGCGATGGACCGGGATGGCACGGTTCCGGCGCGTTGCCCTCTCTACTGGACCCAATTCAGTACATGGATCCAAGAGCTCAGCTTTAGGGAATCTAAATCGCCATATTAGCCAGTCATCGTCATGGTCCCTGAAGTCTCTTTCTCTCCTGATTCTTCCATTGGGGGTTAGTCCTCCTGCAGGGCCAGCAGTGCCATCATGCACGGGTTTACCGCAGTATTTATATATGTTTACAACAATTTGTGATTGTTAACACCTTACCAACACAGCATCAACTGGTGGTATCCCCCACCCCGAGACACAATTTGAAAACGAAAGAAAGTCTAATAGGCAAACACACTTTTCTTCATGCAGGTTTTGTCACAAACGGTATTTAAGTTCGGACTGATAACGAGGACATTAAGGGTAACAATTGCGCGAGAGCTTAACGACTGTATTTCCATACTTTGACATTTGATGATATATGCGCAGTATTAAAGACATATTTAGTTATTTACACTGTTCTGCCGTTATCTAATGGTAGGGTATTTGATACTATCCTGTATTCCATGCAGTCGGGTCATCTCCTGCGCTCCGTAGCGGACAACGTGACGGCGAGACAGCGCTGATCAAACATTAAAAACACATTTTTAATTAAGATTTGAGTTGGAGGTGTTTATGGAACAATTATCACTCAGTACAAGCGCAAATAAGACTGCTGGATTTAATCTTCATGGTAACGTGGATGATATGGAGTGAAGAAATGTGCGTGAGGCATTAATACTTGAAAATACTAAGAGTAATCTTTATTCCCACATTTCAGTCTGACGTCAGTTCACCACCTCACCATCTGCGTCGCCAATTCCCATTGTCTCCAAAATGTGCGTACGCATGGGTCAGAGTTTGCGTGGAGGACCGCACATTCTCCCGTCAAGTTTATTTTTTATAAATCACAACCTTTGCGTGGGAAGTGGCGTACGCACATTTTCAGCCCCGTTTTGTGCGTATGCCACGTTTATAAATGAGACGCCACGTCTGTTTTCACACGAGCCGTTCAGACCATAGACCGTATATAAACTGGACCAACAGATCCCGTTGCTCTGGACGGAGACCAGTGAAGGATATTAGAAGCACTTTTCCGGTGATGGCTGAGCGTTACTGCGCAGCCTCCAACTGAGAGAGACAACGTAAATGTGATGTGAGCAACCTGTCTGAAAGTTGGAAGTCTTCTGGTAGCTGTGCCAAGAGAAATCTCAATCATTCAGAATCTTACAGAGACGGAGAGCGTAGGTATATGTAAGGAGATAACATAGACACAGGCTAATTATTGCTAACTAAAATGCTAGTTAACATTAGTAATTAAACAGCTAACGTAAGTCGAATCTACCTGCGAGCTTCTCCTGTACTATACGGTAATTCCTCTACTGTGCGACAGTAAGTGGCGTGGTTATGACACAATCGTTAGCCTATTTTTACAAAACCGTCTGCTACGGAGCCATAACGTGAGGTACAAGGTAATGGAGCCTTTTATACATTGTCGTGTTTCTTTAGAAATAAACAATGGACAAATAAAGTCTTTAAATTTATCTTGAAACCAGGGGTTAGTCTTTCATTCCAGACTTGTACACAAAGCAACATCGCCATCCCATGTTCTTTTCAAAACTCATTTAATTAAAATGAGGAACCAATCCAACGCAATAAAAAACACAATAAAAAAACATGCAGAAAACAAACCACAGAAGATGAAACAAGACAAACTTCAAACTACTCTCATAAAAGCATGCAGAAATCAACAAACTACATAAGAAGATTAAACATTTTTTTTTTGGATATAACATAATAAAGCAAACTGTGCTGTATATATTCATACATGTGTGTATCTGCTGAGCGTGTCAGTGGGCCAACTCATTACTGTACATCCTGTGCAGAACCTGCTGGGCCGCGGCCCGCTGGGCCTCCTCCCACGTGCTTGACGCCGTGGGTCCCGGCAAGATCGGGACCAGCCCCCTGAAGGGCGTGTTCGTCCCGGGGACGCACACCTCGTAGGTAAAGTAGAGGAATCCATCCGGCCCAGCGTGGCTGTAGTAAATCTCATAGAGCGGCTGGCCGACGCCATTCGCCTCGCACAGCATACGCAGGAGCATCGCAGGGGGCGAGGCGGGTGCTGGAGACGCTGGGGGCCCCTGGAAGGTGGCGCTGGGGGGCGGGGGGGCAGTGGGTCCTCCCACTGCTCTGCAGAAACCCAGCGGGGTGGACTGAGGGCGGGCCAGGCGAGGAGGCGGGCCCGAGGGCTGAGCGGGCAGGATGTGGCGCGGCGGCTTCACGGGGGACGGCACGAGGCTCTTGGGAAGTTTGTGTTGCTCGTCCGGGCTAGGCTTCGCGGCCGACTGCCATTTGACTGAGATGTTAATCGCAAACTTCTTCTTGAATGCTGGAGACAAAAAGAAGATGCAACCGACCAATCAGAGGTTTGATAAGTCAGCGGCAGAAAAACTGCCAGGCGCAGGTCGTCACAAGTCCACAGATTTACGTACATATCGCTGTGATGAATCGCTTGGGTTTAAATTTGCGTTATAGCTAGGGCTGAACGATTTTGGGGAAGAAAAAAAAAACAAAAAAAAAACGGACAGCCAGACGATGCGGTTACGATTCGGGAATCTTGTTAGCTACACATTGCTTCTTCTACGATCATGTTAAATAAATAAAGTAATAACAAATAAATGAAAGATCCACTGAAGATACGATGTGTAACGTTATTTCAGCATGTATCTCATGAACAAAGAGTAAATGTAATCATGAAAAGAGGAATTAAAAAAAAAAATGTGTTAAATCACATTCTACACCAAACATTCAACTAAAACTATTTCACATTCCATTAATGGCGGTCCTCGCGATTAGCCAATCGCATTCTTTCAAATCTCGATTTGAACGCGATTAATTACGCCCTACTTATATCAACGGTTGACAACATGTTTACAGACACACACCGGTCCCGTGTATCAGTTCCGTCCCTCACATACCTTCCACCAGCCCCTTCTTGGCCATGGAGGCAGCGTGGTGGGACGAGAAGACGACTATAGCAGACACGCCCTCTATGCCAGGCCCCGCCTTCAGGGACAGCCTCTCCACCCCCTCTGCCAGAACACGCAGCACCTGGGAGAAAACGGTAGGTACAAAACAAAAAAATACGCCTTTAGTCACAAACGCATTTTCACTAAAGAGGGCCACACTGAAGAACAGAATCACATCAAGGGCCAGACATGCGTAGGCGCCGATACCGTTGGTGCTCGAGCTCCGGAGCACCCACGTGTGCCAGACTGCAATCATTTGAAATTAAACGTCGCAGTTGGTGCTAAGTGGAGCGTCTGTCGTAGTGTGATTGGTTATGTCGCTGTCAGTCCCCTGCTCCATATCCTATCCACCAATCACGGCGTCTCTCGGATGAAAACGCCTCTTTAGTGACCCTCCATCCCCCCCACTTCACAGTGTGTGCATGTGCATTAGGTAATCAGTGCAGAGAGTTCTACCAGTGCAGAGACAACGGAGCTGATCGCGGTTACGTGTCAGTTCAACTTTTCATCTCCGATCCTATCTGTATTTGTGAGAAGTGGCGCTGAGCTGAGCTGGAAGCCTACTTTACGGCTTTACGTATTATCGTAAAAGCCGTCTTAAAGATTTTTTTGGGGGGCTTTTCCCTTTATTAGATAGTGGATAGACAGGAAAGTGGAGAGAGAGAGAGAGAAAGAGAGAGAGAGAGAGAGAGCGAGAGAGAGAGAGAGGGAGGGGATGACACGCAGCAAAGGGCCGCAGGTTGGATTCGAACCCGGGCCGCTGCAAAGGACTCAGCCAACATGGTTGAGCTAGAGGCCGCCCCAAATGCAAACATTTTTTGACTACTTTTTTTTTTTTTTTTAAAAGGGCGTGCGCCCGTGAGCACCCACGGAGGAAAACACAAATCGGCGCCTATGCAGACATGTAGAGTTTATTGACATGCATACATCAAAAAAAAAAAAAAATATCTTTGACTGTATACTGCATGTCACTTTTTCGGTCATTTTTGTAGCTTTTTCTGACTTTTGTGTGGCTTTCTCAGACGATTTTGTCTTTTTTTTAAGATTGTCGGTTTTTCCAACGTTTTAACTATAATCTACTGAGGTGTATCTCTCCGTTAAAAGTAGGGCTGGGCGATATGGAGAAAATCAAATATCACGATATTTTTGACCAAATACCTCGATATCGACACCGCAACGTCATTGTAGTGTTGACTGTTGCCGCTTTCACAAAATGTTTACACAATGAGATTATTGATAAATAATCATCAGTAAGGTGGATATAATGACTGAGTGGGTAAAGGCAAATAACAGAACAGCTACAACAGTCTGGTAAGTTCAGAAAATGACATCACTGTTTTTTGACATTTGCTGTAATGCAGCCTCTAAAACCAGGAAACACTTGTGTCATACTACGGTATTACGATATCCAAAATCTAAGACGATATCTAGTCTCATATCACGATATCGATATAATATCGATATATTGCCCAGCCCTAGTTAAAAGCTAAGAAACATGGTTCTGAGCCAGCCGAGCCCCAGAGCCGTGGTACCTGCAGTAGTTCCTCCTGCTGGGTGGCGGCCGGCAGGTTTCCCATACAGAGGTGTCTCTTCTCGGTGCTGCGGCGGACGCTGAGACGGAAGCCGTGCTCCACCACGTACCCGTGCAGCAGATTGATGGCTTCGGTGGCGACAGCCGGCGAGCCGTATTTGCCGTAGGCGAAGCCGCGGTTCTGGCCGCTGAAGTTCATCATGAGCCGGAACTCCCAGAGGGGACCCACGGAGCTGAACAGGGGGATCAGCACATCCTCGTAGGTGTCCCGCGGGATCTGGCTGATGAAGACCTCGCAGCGGGCTCCTGGGGCCGGCCCCTCCCACACTGACGGAACAACGCAGAGGAGACGGGAGTTCAAATGGAAAATCTAACAATTTACAATCACTGGCTACTTTGTCTGCTGCAGTTATCAGTTCCAGACTCCAAAACAAAAAATAGGATTTTAACGTTGCTTTTTCACAAAATGCATAGCACAAATAATGAAAACACCTGGATTCATTTGAGTTTATCAGAGCACCCCAACATTGTTTACGTTCATCACTCAATTTTAATCATTGGTCTTTATCAAAACGGCAACTAATATAAACAGCAACCGATTATTGTTTTGGCAGTTTGCAGATTATCTGCATCTGTGTTTTATTTGCCTGATAACCGATAAAGTTAATGAATTAAAAAGTGGTCTACAGCTCCGTGTCTGTCCCTCTGCTTCGGTTCCACTCACCGCTGAGTCTGACTTCATGTCCCGCCCACAACACTATCTGACTCTCTGTTACTGGGCGTTATGTTGAAAGTTTCTCATTTATTGAAAACAAAGTAAAACAAGTAAACAAAGTTTTGTGTTGGACTTTGTAACATTCCAAAATCTTAATTTTCACTTTAAATGCACATCGGTTCCAAACACCAATTCTATTAACTACTAATAATATCAGTATCCGTATAGGCCTTGAAAAAAACAGTTACTGTTACTTATTTTCGTAACAATCAAGTACCAAAAACTGACGAGGACACACTGCTGGATGCTGACCTCGACAACCCGACTGCATTTTACCGCAAACTTGCGACTAGTTAACTTTCTAAAGCAGGCGCAATCGCTTGTTTGCCAAGAGTCGGGTCGGTGATTGTGTGATTGTGTAAAGGTGTTCACGAGAACTTGTGAATTTCGCAATTTTTGAAATATATATACATATATATATAAGTAAGTGGGATGGTCTGGAATCTGACAATATAATAACCATTATGGTGGGATACACTGGCTAGGCAATTAACAAAAATGTCTGTGCTGACATAAATAGTTTACATGACAATACATTATAATGTTGGCCCTTTGGCTGAGTCTCTATCTGTCAGAGGAAGAGCAGGAGTGCGGTTGTGAAGAAGTTGGTAATTTCATGGCGCAGCTTAACACTTTTACATACACTATATCTGTGTCACATTCTCATTAGGGGCTGAGCCCCCCTAAAGGTCTGATCCTAGAATCGCCCCTGCTGCTACTTCATACTTGTACTCCACTACACCTCACAGGGAAATGTTGTAATGTTTACTGCACTACATTTATCTGACAGCTTTTGCTTTATTGCTTCACGCTGGGCTCATTGAGTGTCAGATACAATTAAAACTATTGAGGAACTATTTTCCTTTGACATTGGTCCAGTATTAAACGAGATCGCTGCAGTCGGCAACGGCGAAACAAGCTACAGTGTAAGTAAATAAAAGTGCTCGTTTTGCCACTGACAGACTCAGATTAATATTCTAAGTGTCTGACAACATTATGGAAAGGATTTCTAAGGAGGTTGATCTTTCTGTTAAAGGGTAAGATCCTTATTTAAAACATAAAAAGTCCACGAAATTACGTTAGCTAAACCCACCAAACTCCATGTAAATAAACAAGAATTTTAGCATCGTAAAATGGGCATTCTAGAACATCTGAGCTCTGAGGCTCGCTCTGGCTGTCTTGAGCCTGTGCGTGTAGGGTGCACGACTATTTCATTCCAATTTCGGGTCTGTCAGTCACAGTGAAAACCAGGGACATTTCTGGAGACAGCTCCAGCCGGGGATAGGTCACCGAAACCGGGGACGTCTGGTCACCCTAGCCTCGATTGTGATTGGTTAAAAGAAATACCAATAAACCAGAGCACGTTCTCCTCCCATCCAGGAAGGCTGTGTGGACTAGCCAGACCTTCCTCCGCGGGACTGTGGAGGAAGGTCTGGCTATGCGAGACTAGATTGATTGCAGTCTGGTGTAAAGGCAGAGTGTTTTGAGCCGAGCACCCTCTCTTAGTGATGTTCAAATGAAGCTTTGCGAACCACTGTCTTTATTTTCTGAGCTCACTAGATGGCGCTCTCTGTTCAAAGAAAAAAGGTTAAAGGAATGGCAATTCAGTGCGTTTTCAACTCAGAAAATAAAGACAGTGGTTCGCGAAGCTTCATTTGACCATCACTAGCCTCTCTCACCCTCCGGCGGTCCTCCATATTTCCTCTGGCCGTTGACTTGAGTCAGCTTGGTGCCGGTCGTTCTCAGCCAGGTTTCCAGCGCCTGCACCCGCTCCGCGTTCAGCACCTGACGGGGAAACAGAGTGGGAACAACTCCTCATCAACCTGTCCCTGTGCCTCAGCCCATTTATTTTAAATCAAATACACCTCAGTAGATTATGGCTAACAACTGCTTTTTGGTGGTTAGCTGCTAATGCTAGCTTTCGGGGCACTTGGTAAATCACTATTTTATACCATTAACAAGGCTCAAAATAGCACCACACTTAGCATAATGAGGGTTCCTACATGCAAACCGAAGCATTGGGAACTTTGTAAGTGTACAGACAGTTTATTAAAAGACAGATTATAAAGACAGTAGCGTTCGTGTTTACATTTGGGCGCCATCTTGGAAAACAAGTCATGAGCAGTTGAATCACGAACGCTGTGTTTGAGCTGTGGTACTGGTTACACGGCGTTCGTGGTTCAACTGCTCATGACTGTTTTCTAAAAAATGTTTAAATGTTTAATTCTATGAATCGATTTTGAATCGGTAGAGCTTGAATATGAATCGATTTTTTGGCACACCCCTAGAAACCATGTCCCAGAGACACACGTTATTAACCCCTAGGTTCATTTTGCGCCGGAATTGTCCTTTAACTGGGGTTTTATTAACTCAAGCATAATATACATTTTTGGTTATCAAATTGTCAGAAATAACAGGTAAATACATATAGATTTGTGTCAAATAAGGAAACTCATTCCCTTTACTGTCCGCGGACTGATCATGCTTACTGCCCTCCATAGGTCCCCCCCCAAAGGCCCATTCTAAGTCAGGACAAAACCCTGAATATCAGAATGTCATTAGACATCCCCCAGGTTTTTGGTCATATTATATTGTGAGTATGGCTGCACAATATATCGCTTTTTTACCACCATCGCGATATCAACTGGCGCAATAAACACATCGCACCGCCAGACACCGCCTACCAAGAGCCTGGGTCTGGCCGAGGTTTCTCCCTAAAAGGAGTTTTTCCTCGCCACTGTCGCACTAAATGCTTGCTCTTGGGGGAATTACTAGAACTGTTGGGACTTTATAAATTATAGAGTGTGGTCTAGACCTACTCTATCTGTAAAGTGTCTCGAGATAACTCTCGTTATGATTTGATACTATAAATATATTCCTATACTAAATATTTTCCTCATATCCGGCAGCCCTAATTGTGATACAGCCTAAATATAGTCTTTTCCAGGTCAATACTGATTCCATTTCCAGAACTTATCAAACTGTTACTGTACTGAGTGATATAGAGCAAACCGATGCCATTAGAAATCTGGTGAGCCCACCCATTCGCCCGTATGGATCAGAAACCCTTCCACATGGTACAGATTATGGCATTCATTGCATCATTTTCAGGACAAGACCCACCTGCTGCTGGTCATGATCTCAGGGGAATAGCGTTGAGAGAAAATCATTAGGGCCGCACAGGAATCCTTGTTTTTAATCGCCATCGCGATATCAACTCGCGCGACATCAACACATTGCGAAAGACACTTTTTTTTCTGCGCACTTGAACTTTAACATGTAGCAGTTATTCTTGTTTTAAATGGTGCATTTTGTGTTCAGTTCAATGATTCATTGGGTCAATAAAATAATGAAAACATTTTTTTAATTTAAAAAAAAACACTTTGTTGTACTTCAGCAGGATAGTTAAGGCATCAGAACTGAGTCCATTTTAATATCTGTTTATTTATTCAAGTACTATAGTTATCACGATATTCAACAACGTTAACGCATATTTTCCTCATATCATGCAGCCCTACAAATTCAATTTTATTTAAAGTGTCAAATCACAACAGGGGTTATCTCAGGACACTTTACAGATAGAATAGGTCTAGACCACACTCTAGAATTTACAGAGACCCAACAATTCCCCCCAATTTCCCAATCACAATCAATCCCAGATTGCATCAACAGTGAAACTGGCTTCTGTCCCGACAGAATAATTGTATTTATTATATCTCGTGACAATATTTATCCAAAAGACCCAACATCGTGTTGCATATGTTGAGTATTTCTATTTGTTCTGAAAAAGTGTTTTTAATGGTATAAAAATATGAATGTTATCTTCCCAAATGGAACAGACAGTGTGAGGGAAAGCAAGTAAGGCCTCTGCTCTACAAACTCAAATTAGAAGTGATTGTATTCATCTTTGTTTGGGAGAGCCATTGCTCACTGTGTTTTGCTGTGGTAATGGAAAAAGCAAAACGTGTATCAACTGTACCCAGTCAACCCAGGCACAACGGAATGTCAGTGTAAGCCCAGCAACAAAGTCACTGTTACAAATACCTGGATACAGAAAACTCCCAAGTGACAGAAACAGTTACCCAGAGGAGGTAATAATGGGCGGCAGCTGGGCCCCACGCGAGGACACACACAGCACACAGGGCTCCACAACGCGTGTTTATAAACAACTCGTGGAACGAGTGAGTCCAATGGCGCGCGACGTCACTGAGCAAACGCACTTTGTAAACTGCTACATTTAAGATTTATTTATTTTGATTAGGACAATGATTACATTAATCAACATTTCTGTAAATGCGCCAATGTTAGCCAGTCGGCTAATTTTCAACTGTAGTTACCTAGCATGCATGTCTTTTATGGTGGGAGGGAGGAAACCGGGGCATCCGGAGGAACAACAACGGGTAACGGGCAACGGGAGAGAACATGCAAACTCCACACAGAAAGGCCTGGATTCGAACCCAGAACCTTCTGGCTGTGAGGCAGCCACTGAGCCACCGTGCCACAATTTCAAAGAAGAACAAGCACAAGTTACCTGGCTCTGCTTGCTCTCCATCGTCTCCACCGTGTTGGTTGTTTTTCGTGCGGTCAGTGACGTCACCGCAGCTCGTGGTCGCACCTGGCTGCGGCCCCAATTGGCCAGCAGATTGCACCTGACACCACGCTACCTTCACGGTCGGCGCGTGCCGCGGCGTGGGCTGCATTCAGGGCAAGTTCGAGCAAAAATCAAGTCTGCAACAAAGTAGCCTTAAGGAGACTCATCAGTGGCCCTAGTTTAACCAACATATTTAACACTGCTGTAGGCTAATCAACAACCATCATAGAAACATGGTAACTTATTTCTTCTCAAAACACAAGTAGCCTAATAATGTCGTCTGAGAAAAAAGAAAACAACACAGATTAGCCTATTACTTTCGGAAAGTAATCGTTAATTTGCATATTGTGTCAAACGAAAATATGAAGCCTACTTTTCTTTAAAGTTAGAGGGTGAACGTCCGTTACATTAGGCTACATGGGTCATTACAGAATGTCCCACCTATGAAATTTAAAATAATCTAGTACAATATACAAAAAAAATGTGTAAATTGTGTAAGGCTTGTCCTGAGACTAAATATAAACAGACTTGAATATTTGTTTTTCAAAAATATTATTGAAAATAAAAAATAAGTCTCTAGCATCCACGTAAGTGCCATTTTTCTATTGTCCCACCATCTAGATGACCAAATTGAATGTTAAATGCAACCGTTAAAATACATTTTAAATATCCTTTTTTGTTTGTATATGCCTCTTTTAAATATTAAAACATTTTTTAAATGATAGAAATATTTCAAATAATAGACATTTTGCAATAAAGTTATGTCCCACAACATAAATGCAACCCTGTTACGAAGAAAAAAACAGTGAGTTACATGATTCGCAGGAAATGACAATACTAAGCAGTTTGCCGCCAGAATGGGTAGAACAAAGGTATGTTCTCTTTTCGATTTTTAGGGCCTGAGCACGAAAGTGTGAAGGAACCTATTGTTTTTCATCAGATTATTTTTCCGAGGCCTTCGTCGCATTTTTGAGGGGTTTAGAATGCACAAAAACTCACAAAAATGTGCACATATGCACATATATAACTCCCAAGCTGTACATCGCACATTCAAAAACCATATATCTTCGCGTTCCCTGAATCTCCTGATATAGGCCACGCCCATTTCCGCCTAGACTTTTATGCGTGAAAAATCACGATTTATCGAAAACCTACTTTGCCAAACTCCTAGATAGAGCGACCGATCTGCACGAAACTTGGCAGGTAGCATCTCCAGACGGCCCTGACAAAAAGTTAAAAAAAGATTTTTTATAGGATAAAAATTGCACATATTATGCACAAACAAATTTGTGTAGCTAAGTATGAAAACATACTTGCCATATTTCAACCAAAATTATTGCTATCAACGCAAAACTTAAGATTCTTGTTTGTCATGACCCTCTAGAGATGCCCCACACATTTTATGAAAATTGGCCACTAGAGGGCGCTACAAGTACATAAAGTTTATAGCTCATGAACGGCTCATCTGATTTTTACAAAATTTTAAGGGTACCATTTAGAGCCACTCATGAGGCCACCCCTACAGTAAGGTACTGATTGGTCAAAATGGGCGTAGCTTATGGGACCCTAATTGGTTTTAGCCATTGAGCACATTTTTGACGGCCTCAATATATACGAAAACTCACAAAAATTGGCGCCCACATAAACACCTGGGAGCTTTGCGAGACTGTACAGCGATTTGCCCCAAAACTGTAAGTGGGCTCCATAGCGCCCCCTAATGCCTGGAAGGCCTTAACTTGGACATAGTTGCTCCGATCTTCACCATATTTAATACCCATATTGGTCTAATCATTGCGGACATATTTCCCATTTACCTTCATTAGCTACGCCCAACCGAAAGGCGGCCATTTTTAATTATGCATTTTTCATGTGTTTTACACTCATGACAAAAAGATATCAAAAGAATTTTGATAGCTACCAACTACAGGACCAACTTCCTGTAGGGGGCTCTTACCAAGATTTATTCCGATTGACACCAAACATGACAAAGTTGTTCCGCATAGGGGCTTGAGCATCCATGCCACATTTAGAGTGAATCGGCCATTAGATGGCGCTGTTAGAATTTTTTTTATTAATTAGCCACGTCGCGGTATGTGGGAAACATACTTTGTGTAACTCCTCCTGGGCCGTGAGTCCAATCTGCATGAAAACTCACCTCCACAAAAAAACATTTTTCGAAAAGCCATAATGACTATAATGTTAATATAATGTTAATCATACCTGCAAACTCAGAAGGGCTGAAAAAGGTGACACGGCTCTTCTCTCTATCTCTATTTCTCTAGTCTGTGTTTTTCAGACAACGGCAGCTACAGTCTGGTGTTAAAATGCTCTACAGTGAAATACAGACACACTTTTACACTGTTGAGCTGTCAGCATTTTAACCGTTGTTGCTATTCGGTCCGGTAGATAATGGTCGTTAAAGCACTGGTGCCGTATTAGCACCAGGTCTGTGCAGGTGCGATGGATCGCGTACAAACCAATAGGGTGTCGGAATGGTATATGTTTATACTTCTCATCCAACCACAATCAAATTCACTCTCTCCAGATGGCGCGATTTATCTGGATAGGGTTTTTTTTTTGTGTGTTTTTTTTTGAACGATGACAAGCCGGAATGAAAACAAGCCGAACTGAAATAGGAGTAACGAGGCTATTTTTAAAATGTAAGGAGTAGAAAGTACAGATAATTGCGTGAAAATGTAAGGAGTAGAAGTAAAAAGTCTGCTGTAAAATAATTACTCCGGTAAAGTATAGATAGATACATTTCTACTTAAGTAAGGTAACAAAGTATTTGTACTTCGTTACTTGACACCTCTGCCGGCTAACAAGGTAGCGTTTGAGTTTTTCACACAATCATCATGGCTGAGCCGGCAAAAAAGAAGCAGAAAGCTAGGAAAGCATTGTCGGAGGAACAGAGAAAGAGGAAACGGCAGACTGACCGAGCGAGGAGTCAGACACGAGTAAACATAGGATAGGAGCTGCGTTTTCAGAATGGGGAGAACTGAGACAAACAGAAGCCTGCAAATCCGATGCTGACCTGGCGTTCTTGCTGTTGCACTTGTAAGTATCTTTGGGATAAACTCAGTTTAATCTTTGTATTTCTTGTTATTGTGACCTCAGGATGTTTGCTATTGTCTGTAAAGGTTCATGTTTAATTTATTATATGATCACTTTCTGTTACGGGCTTACTAGCTAGCTTACTAGCTGTCTACCTCAGTGGAGAGGGGGGGGAGAGTCGCCAACGAGTTTTTACAACAGTGTTGCCAAATATCTATTCCGAAGCTGTAGGGGGAGCTCTATAGAGAGACCTGCAGGCAAAAAGCGAGAAAACAGCGAAGAAATTGCCAAAACTGCATAGTGCCTCTTTAACACACGAGAGAAATCATTTTCATTGATATTAGCTAGTAAAAGTGGCAAGAAGCCTTAGTTATCGTGAACTGCTGTCTTAAAGTTTAAGAATCTCCGGTGAGTAGGCCTACAACAGGAGGGAAACTACTTTCTAGCATGCCATTTTAGTTTGATTAAAAACAGAAATATAAGCTATTATAATAATTCTATACTATGTGCATTTTATGTTACTGTTGCTATTCCTGTTATGTCCTTTGACAATTTAAAAAAACAGTCGGAGATGATTGATATGGTTATCTTTGCTTATC
Organism: Sander vitreus; assembly: GCF_031162955.1. Lineage (NCBI taxonomy): Eukaryota > Metazoa > Chordata > Actinopteri > Perciformes > Percidae > Sander > Sander vitreus. The sequence continues at coordinate 23,664,111 of NC_135864.1, read as the reverse complement.
TACCGTTGCAATTTGTAACACCATTTTGTTGCACATGTGCGTTGTTAATCATGTTACGTGAATTCATGTATGTTTATTCAGCTACGAGGTTACTCTAACAGGCTGATGTTTTGAGGCTTACGCCGCCTTCCCACTGGCACTTGAAATCGGCTCCGATACGGCTGCGAAACGACCGGAAAAATGACCTATGGAGATTCGCAGACTGCATGCGAATGGGGTCCGAACGAGTGCGGTGCGAAAAAAATCCTGTCAGTTGGTCATCCGGATGCATTCAAAAAATTTAACTCTTGCGACAGGCTACAGACAGTTCCTATCCGCCAATTCCATAAAACAAGGCATTAGAAAGTTTGTAACTACACCGGAAGTATATTTAAATAACACTTGCCTGATGGAAACTCCTCTCGGCTGCTACCGCGTTATCTGCGCTATCGCGCAGTACTTACATACTACTACTACATACTTCTGGTGTAGTTACAAACTTTGTAATGCCTCGCTTTGTAAGTAGAGAAACTATTTGTACTACTGTTTGGTATCATTCCAGGGCATTATTAGTGGGGTAATTTACGAGATACAAACGTGGATCCATTAGCGTCTGCACTAAGCTAACCAGCTGACAACGCTAACTCGACCAACGTTATAACAAGGGAAAAAAGCTTATGGGGGGTTGTTTGGCTTGAGGTCAAGGTGCAAAGCAGCCTAGGGTGAAATTACTCCAAACAATCATTTTAATACATCCATGGGTGCCAGAGAGTTGATTGCAATATACGATCTCAACGCTAGATGGGAGAAATTCCTACACATTGGACCTTTAAAACAAGGCCTTTTACTCAACAAACCACACAGGAACTGAACTGAAACTGAACTGAGTTGAACATTGAACTAATTGACTGGACTGATTTTTCTTTTAAACTGACTTATTTTTATTGTTGTTTTCTATGTGTGATTCACAATCCTTGTGGAATGTTAAAATAAATCTTTTGATACGGCTTTTGCTATTCAAACAGTGGTCGTAGCCAATTCACTTCAAGAGCCGAACCTAATTCTGATTTCTAATGCTTAAATATATTTAATACAGGTTATTGTGATATTCTCATTGATGCCTTAAGTTACGTTAGTTACACGTATGACAAATCTTAACTTAGATTCATGACTATTTTACACTTTTTTTTAGCCCACAGAGTTAGCCACATCACTGAAAATATTCCTATCAGGGTCCAAGAAAAAATTAGCACTTCACACATCTATGGCTCACAACGTTAGCTACCTCACTTTTAATATCGTGGTCATTTTGTGTTTCAGTTTGTCAACTTATTGGCGAGCTACTGGAAACCTGCTACCGGTAACTCGCTAGCCACTTGTTGAAGATCCCTGGTCTAAACCATCCGAGGCAGACTGACCCCGAGCTGTGAGGTTGTGAAACAAAGGTCTCTGCTCCTGTGCACCAGACTGAAAAACATGTGATTTCACTATGAGTTCAAACAATTGAATATCCTCGTGGAGATTTCGGTTTGGCAAACACCCGTCCTCTGGGTGATATTCTGGGTCTGATCTGACGTTCAGTCCATGCAATGAATTGATCTGGCTCAAGGGTGTATAGGTTTTGTTTCAACGTTGGGGGCACATTATACCTGTGGGCTCTGTGGGTCCTCCCCCAGAAAAAGTTTAGCGTCAAACACTTTATTTCCTACAATCTAAGAAATAAAAACGTAAAATATAAAAAAGAAAACGTTCTGGCAGGTCATTACCTGGACTTTGCCCCGTAATTAGAAAAAATGGAAATGATGTGTGTAGCTACAGTTAAAATACAGAACATTTTGTGTTCGGCCTATATAAAATTCAGTCGTACAAAGCTGCTCAGTTAGGAAACTTTTGAAAACATGAAAAAAAGCGTCACAAAGTAAAAAAATTAACAAATGAATGCTCCACTCCACATTTGGAGGAGATGGAAAATGTCATTAATCTTATTATAAAAATATGTAAAGATACGTATAAAGACAGTATTCACTTCTTATCAATAAAATCCCAAACAACACTTTATGCATACAGCACCTTTCACGCAGGATTCCAAACAAAATCATCAAAAGATACCAGAGGAAACTTAAGAAAAAGCTCTGCTGCACACACATCCCTGATACTGTATTTGACTTTAAACCAGATTATGTATTATATGTGTAATTCCACAAGGTGTCAGTGTTGCATCATGTCTGTTTTTCCTGCAGTGGGGAAACTGCTGAGAGACACTACATACAACGTGTTTTGTAATAGCATTGGGAAATTGGAATTTCTTTTGTAAGTAAATGTAACACTTGATTGTAATACATCAACCGGAAATGTCTTTAACTTTCTGCTGACAAAGAGTGTGAGATGTGGTTAAAAGTGCAGGAAAAATATAGTAAGTGGACCTTGAGTTCAGATTATTTTAAAGCACCCATATTATGCTCATTTTCAGGTTCATAATTGTATTTTAAGGTTGTACCAGAATAGGTTTACATGGTTTAATTTTCAAAAAACACCATATTTTTGTTTGTCTCACTGTTGCAGATTCTCTTTTCACCTGGTCTCTGTTTTAGCTATAGAGTGAGACCTCTTTTCTTCTTCTTCTTCTTCAGTACTATCTTTGATTGCAATCGCACATGCGCAGTAGCTCAGATGTAGATCATGTCAGCTAGCTAGCTCCATAGACAGTGAAAGAAAGGCTGTTTCGACAACTTCGGTCAGTTACAAGGCAGGATTAGCTGGGAGACTTCTAAATGAGGGCGCACATGTAAGTAGTTCTTTTGTAGATTATGGTGAACTTGTGTGTGTTGTAGCAGCGCTTTGCTATTGAGAACGAGGTAGCGTGCTAGCGTGCTAGCATGATAACGCTAACGCTACGAGCTAACGGTTGCGGTTAGCCAGCTCGTTTCGGCTTGTGACGTCACAAGCCGTGCCGACTTTGAACAGAAAGTGTTTTTTTCATAATATGGGCACTTTAAAATATCCCAGCATGCATGTGGTGGATGGGTCAAACACAGGACTTTCACCCAGGAGAGCGGGGTTCGCCTACCGCTTCTCACTAGGTTTTTGATTTTTGAAAATAATCTAATTGCGATTTTTTTCAAAAATATTGCGATTGCGATTCAATATGCGATTATTTTTTAAGCTCTTTGTCTTCTGTGTTATTCAACAAAGACAAGCAATAAATCATTGTATAGTATGAACAACATAAGATTAGATAGATTAAACAAACTGTTCTTTCCTGGAGGCCTGTATGTGAAGATGAAATTAGGTGATGCATGAATTTATATGAATGACATCTTTTATTGAACTACTTCAGTCACAGTAGTATATTGAGCACTGACAAAGCCTGGTGTAAACATTCATATGAAAGTCAGAAACAAATCACACAAACTAAAGTGCAGATTGCAGAAATATAAAAACAAATATGTGGCTTTACCACACTTAGTATTTACATTTAATTATCATTTACTATAATAAACATATGTAAACATGTGGATTGCACTTTTTAAATACTGTCTTTGAACTATACTAGACAGTTAAATAGGTAAAAATATAGTATATACAGTATATACAACGGTGTATTTTTTTTTACAGCGCACACAGAGGAGCTGCCTCCAGCCCCTCCCTCCCCTCTTGAAGTTGCGTGCCGCGTGCATGACAGCGTCAACATTGCACTCACACTCAGAGACAGAGAGGCTATCGTTACGTTAGCAGTAGCATGCTGCTGCTGGTCTTGCCGTTGGATTAACTGTACTAATAAAACCGTTGAAACAACGCAGCCATGCTGCTGTGAAAGCTGCCCGAACGTCCTTTATCAGAGTCTGGTTGTTACCCCTCCCCGTGGCAGTCTCCTCCACTACATATCTTTATAACGGAGCTAGCTATCTGGAGCTAACCGCTAATCAGAGCTAATCGTTGCTAACCGAGCCTTCAGTTCTGCGTGCCTGTATCCATTAACTGCATGTATGGACTCGAGCCCGAATAAAACCCTTCATTTTATTAAAATGGATGTAAAAGTTTTAAACTACAACTCAGAGTTGTTTGAATGACAGAAATCTGCTCAAGGTATGGCGTAGCGTTGATGCTTTCTCTGCGGGTGCAGACTGATTTGCTCTTGCGAGTAACGTGACCAAATCGCAGCCTTTGCGATTAGGAAATCACGTCTTAACATATCGCGATATTATCGCAAATGCAATCCCTTTCCTAAACCCAACCATCCCGTTCTTCCCGCGTGTAACGGAACCGTATGCCCACCCACGACCCTTTCCTAAACCCAACCATCCCGTTCTTCCCGCATGTAACGGAACCGTATGCCCACCCACGACCCTTTCCTAAACCCAACCATCCTGTAGTTCCCGTGTGTCACGGAACCGTAAGCCCACCCACAACCTTTTCCTTAACATAACTGCGTCAAAAGGGACGACAATAGTCCCGACCAAGCACATTTACTTATAGTGCTAAAGGGATGGCAATAGTCCCGACCAAGCGCTAAAGGAGACTTTTAGCGTTAGTAAGAACGACAAAGGCACCTGACCAAGTGTCCATATTTTACGAGATGAGTGTGAGAACGTGTTGAGTGTGAGAACGTGTTGGCCTGTCACTAACTGGCTATTAAACAGGGTCTCCAACAAAACACCACATTATTTATATATATATATATATATATTACTATTTATTTCAGTTAGCCTAATAGCTGGTTTGATTTGCATTGAGAGATGATCTTATGGAAAGTACCCCTCTAGGTATGGTGAAGGGTATGTGATGATGTGGGGCTATTTTAATTCCAAAGGCCAAGGGAACTTTATCAGGGTGCCTAGTATCCTGGATCCATGAAATAACTGGACTTTAAAAATAAGAATCTGCCTGCCTCTATGGGAATTTAACATAATGGTGTGTATACTTATGCCCCCTGTATTTTAAGGAAGAACATTTATTTATGTGCGATACATTATTCATTAACAAAGAAAATTGGTGTCCTTAAAGGTTGGATTTTTCCTATTTTTTTTAATTAAGGCATTAAGATCAATTTCCAAAAGATGATTTTTTTATTCCTCTTTTTAGTCAACATTGGCATGGGTTCATAAACTTATGAGCACCACTGTAAGTTTAAACAGCATATTAATATGAAAACCAAAATGTTTAAAGTTCTTCCAACTATTGCCATAAAAAGAAAAAAACATTCATACAGTTAACAAAACAAAATAGTGGTGATCCTGTAGAGGTGAGGGACATGTGCTGCCAATTGCTCACCTCCATGTTCATTCCCCTGCACAGGGGCTGGTGGTATTGGTGGTGTTGGTGATGCTCTTCCTCAGCCGGCTCCAGGATGTCCGCATCAGTCAGGCGCATGTTGGGGAAGTGCTGCACACACTGCAACAACATTTGGAGCAAAGGTGTCATCTACTTCCAGGGCTTTGAAGAAGTTCCCTCACCACCTTGTCTTCATCATGTCAAAGACCGATTCTATGATGATCGGGCATTGGCATGGTGAGCGTTTTAGCACACCTCCACTCTTCTCTTCCCTGGTTCCCAGTATGGTGTAACTAGTGCTGTAAGGCATGGGTATCCCCCATTTCCCATGATGACGTGGCCAGCTGATGGCTAACAGCCCCAGAAAAAAACGGGACTGTTTCTAAGCACCCAGGTGTTGTGGAACGAAACAAAAGGGTATTGCACGAACATGTCCCGATATTTGCCAGTGATGTTACAGATGGCCTGAAGCTGGACAGAGTAAAAGAGTTGTTGTCCTGTTATTGGTCTTGTGCGTGTGGCCCATGAGGATCCTTGACGCAGACGTGCACATCCATCATTGGCTACCACCTGGGCTGTTGGTCCGGGTCTGGAAGCCGTGGTTCATTTCAGCACACTGTGCCAGTGTGGGACATGAGGAACATGTTTGTGTCACACATGAAATGCACAATGTCCAACACCCGGGAGACAACAGTGTACAACAGACCATGTACCAGCCAGAAGACCACCAGGAGCAGCTCCATATGTTGCACCCAGCCGTGGGTCTTCTCCCTCCCGAGAAGGGCCATCAGGGCCTTATATGGCAGGTGTTCAAACTGCATGTCTGTGGATGGATCTGCGTAGATCTGCACAAAGGGGAGATGCATGTCAATGTAACAGCTATTTAATGCAATCATAGTAGTCATAGCATCTAGTAGTATAGTAGTATATATAGTATAGTAATCGTAGTAAAGAGTGGACAGGAGGGTGAGCATGAGAAACATTTCTCATTGTGTCAACCATTTTGCTTTCACATGTGACGTTGTTTTCATTTCCATTCCGAACCTAGTAATTAACTAATATTTTCCAGAATTTGTCCAAGTTTATAGCCTGCATAAAACAACACGGTGAGAACCCATGGGGCAACGTATCCAGAGATTGTGGACGCTTTTTGTAGTCCATCTCCATAACATTGTAGTTTCACCATGGCTGTCCCACATCAGTAACATCCACCGTCGCATGATTACATCATCTAGTGGAAGGGCAGTCAGATTCTCTGAGCGCTGAATTCTGTCTATCTATCTGTCCTTGACCTCATTTTCATCAGGGTTAAGGAAAAGTGGTTAGTAGAGGACATAGGAGGTACTTCTTATGACTGTTTTGAACGCAGCCTTTGTACTTTACATTGCGTCATAATGTTTTGTTACCTTAAACAATTTAATGTGCGGACAACCTCTCCTTTTCTCTGTACAGCATGCTGCTTTTTTACTGCGTCTTTATCCAGCTGGGGTTGCACGTGCGCTGTCCATTCTATGCAGCAAACTTTGTGAGACCAACATTAGGTCTATTTCACCTTTAAAAAGCCCAAGTAAGTTTTAACTTGGTTCATAATTCAGTACGTTAGCTAAGTTAAGTAAAACATTCACAAACAGCAGAGGCTTGAAGGATTGAAAGGTTGAGGACGACTTCACCACATAGAGGAATTTTGTCTCTGTGTGTTGAGCTGCCTGTCCCAGGATAAAGTACAGGTGTCTGGCACGGATGGAGGACTGCTGCTTTGTCAGCGCCACAAACAATATTTTCAGACAGCAAAATGCTGCATTATACAGAAGCTTATAGGGAAAGCAAAATGCTGCCGCCATACTGCTGACTTTGATTTTCAGCTGAGCAATTTGTTTTAGTTACAGGCCGTGTCTGTCCACACACACACACACACACACACACACGCATTCATGCTCACCTGATAGAAGCCGGAACTGAGAAATAAAAAGTGAGCCTTTACTTTCAATATGTTGAGAAGACATTTTTAATCTTGTATCCAAAACATTGCATCCGTAATTAGATCATATGGTTAGGCTTATATGATCATATGATCATAAGCATTAGTTTAGCACAAAGACCTAGAGCCAGCTCTGTGGATAAGTGAATAAATACAGCTTCAAACAACTTCAATGCTGTCTTATTTACAGTACATGTTGTATTTTATGTATTGAACATAAATATACGAAATATATATGTAAAACCTTTTTTCAGAGCAGTTAGCCAGCCAGTTTGAACAGGATTTTAAAAGCGCTGTCTGCATCGTGGTTTTCAGGTTTGAATGCTGTCAAATGAGGCTTGGATGGATTGGGCAGTAGCTTCTTAGATAGCAATGTAAAATAAGTTGTCGGGCAGTATATTTTTGGTGTCATTATGTTATGTGAGCAGTTTTCCTCCCGGCTGCATCTAGTCTCTGTGCTATGCTAGGCTAAACACACCTTCACATCTTACTGAACACACAGATAAAATGAATATCAGAGTTGTCAACTCTCACTTCCACCTTCAGTCTCACGCTCTCACGCTGCCCAAACAATTCTCACGCCAAAACCCTGCGACAGCAACAGAGACAGGCGAACGTATTATGATCACAATCTATCTGGTATTGTACTGGTCAAACCAAGCAAACGTATTATGGTTACGTACCGTAACCCCTGATTCTACAAATACAACGATTTGGTCTACGATTAGGATGCCTTGCCCTGCGTATTCAGGCAATAGCCTTAAATCTTAGACCCAAGCTCCTGCCTAATGTATAAGATGTATACTTTTTATGAACCCTGATGGTGAATTAAGTCAGAAAATGTGTATGTGATTAAGTGCATGTGATTTAGTCCATCATTTAGTGAGAATAACAAATAAATTGATAGACAGAATAAAAATGTTATTCCTTAATTAAAGCATTATTTTGAAAAAGGTATGTTGCAAATATGCGGTGGTGAGTAGAGACTGTCAAGAGTGAGAGTATTGCAGCCAACACATTCTCACTCCCATCGCGTAAAATACGGATGCTTGGTCATGTGCCTTTGGCGTTTGCTATTCACGCTAAAAGTCTCCTTTAGCGTCGGGACTCTTGATGTCACTTTTCACGCCCTGGGTCGGGATGTACGTTTTAACTGACATGCAGCACAAGAACGGGACAGTCAGGTTTAGAAAAGATGGTGGGTTGGGTTACAAAATGTACATTTCAGTTACACGCGAGACAAGAACGGGACACGCTTGAAGTGGAAAAAAAAGGTGCCGGTACTCTCTTGCATTGGCAAATCATTATGACATTTGAGATTTCTACAGTGAAAAACAAAACTTGGAGATATTGCTGGTACAACAACAATTTATTATTTATTAACAACATAAATGTATGTATTTATTTAAACAAGTCGTGTGTGTGTGTGTGTGTGTGTGTGTGTGTGTGTGTGTCAGTCATTCTCTTGACAGCTTTACTCCCCTCTCTGTCTGGCCAGCAAGTGATGGGATGCTGCTACATGTTTTGCAGCCCCGTTTGTTATCTTTAAAAACAAGCCAGCTGTTCGTGGAGCAAAAATACATAATTTGGTCCCTAGACCAACAGTCAGGCCATCCATGTGTTTTGTTACTCACGTTATTGTTGACGTCGGTGTAATTGACTAAGGGAACGTTAAGGTTGGCAGCTGCAGACTCCTCATTAACGCTAGCTGTTCCGCTCACATCAACATTAACGTTAGTTTGAAGCTCATGAATCGTACCTGATGTTTCTGGTTGGACTTTGACCTCTGTTGACGTGTCTGGCTCTGGCACATGCATTCTTTTAGTACCTCTCTGAAGCCAGGTTAACATAACGACTTACAAACTCGACACACTTCTTTTTAGTTTCTAGGTTTTCAGCAGTGAAAAATCTGTTACGGTTAGGCAGCAGGCATCAGACAGCTTTTCCGAACTAGCGTCCGTGGCTAAACGAACTTAGCCGACTGCTTGCCTTTACGTGATTCGTCAAGATCTGAGGTAAGTCACGTAGTGCCCTCTGGGTAGTGTAGTTTATTTAACGTTAGGGTCAATCTCTCTGACACTGACGCTTTCTCTGTCAGTGGTAGAGTACCGGCTACATGCGAGAAGTAGCGGTATGCAAGAAAATGTGCAGGTACGCTTATGAGTAAAATGTAGAAGTGCCGGTACTGTGTACCGGTGAGTACCGGCCCACTTCGAGCACTGATACTACGTCATCTTACAGCGCCAGGGTCGAGCTGCTGCTCTGCCCGGAGCGTTTCATACAGACGCTAAAGGCAGATTTTTGTGTTGGTATCTGACGCTGAGAGACACTGACCAAGCATCAGCATTTCACAAGTTGGGAGTGAGAACGGGTTGTTGCAGCAGGTGTCTATCCAAACTTGGAGGTAATTTGCTCCATAATTGAAAAATGATCATCTTACCTTACGAACTGTGATGAGTAAAATGTTTTCAGAATCCTTCAGCCTTTAGTAAATATTCTTCTCAGTCAGTTCAGAAAAAACAAAAAACAAAAGAAAATCATCATCTTACCTTACAAACCTTGAAGAGTGAAATATGTTCAGAATCTTTCATCCATTTCTAAATATTCTTGGTTGAAAATCTGGAACGCAGCCCAGTTTCAGTGTTAAGAATAAAAAGAAATTGTGAAAAAAATAGTTCATTCTTCATGAAGCCGTTATCACATATGATCTCCGGAGTTTGCCTTTCACAGCTGTAGCGCAGAACAGGAGATTGTGGGTGGATCCCAAGTCTCTTATTTGATATCTCCTCGCTTGAAACGGAAGTTGTACTGTCTCAAAGCTCTGATTCCTGCCCCGAGAAGCAAGGATGGAGGAGGGATCTCTGAGGAGCTATGGGCGAGGACGGATCTCTGAGGAGCTATGAGCGAGGATACAGAGAGTAGCCTTTCTTGAAGCTATGCAGCTGAAAGCCGTTGATAACTCCGCCCATACAGCTGACGAATTAACGTGACGATTCAGAGGAAAGGATGTCTCATCCCTCTTAACACACATTTCCTTGTTTTCTATCTCCTCACAGGATTTCCTTGTGTCCTTTCCATGCTTCCTCGGTGGGACGGAATAAGACGAGGAAGGGAAGGGAAGCAAGTGAAGGAAACGTAGATGCAATTTAAATACCTGGGACGTACCTTGTGTCAGACGCGTTTTCAATTCCTGGATATCCTCTGTTTGGTTTCGGCGGGGGTGGCGCCTTGGTAGAGTGTGCAGGAGGCAGGACATGACTCAGCAGATTACACCGCGGTCCCGGAGCAGCTCCTAATTTTGTCACAAACAACTCTCGCCGTTCCTTGAATCTGTCTGAAGATTTCAGCGTCGGCCCTTACCGACAGAAGTTCTTGAATCTCGTCAACTCTCCAGTTAGACATTTCCGTTGTCATCGTCGTGTAAATCACCCTTCTTCTTCACCGTCGGAAGTTTGTTATCTTCTACTTTTGCGCCAGCTGCCTGATAGAAACGTCATCAACACGCCCACTCGCTGACTGTGAACTCAAAGTCGGACATTACACAGACTTTGTACTTTGGAGCTGGCAGGGTAAAGACCGTTTAATGTCCGCTCCATCTTATTCACACATTTGCGTTCTCAACTCTCACTCTCTCCGTGCTGTTTGCTTGTTGAGTTGATTGTAAAGGCAGGACTACCGTCTTTATTTTTGTTTCAGAGCTGTAAGTAACTTTTGCAGTACTATAAGAGAGGACAAAATAAGCTAGGCTTGTAGTTCCTGACTATGAAATGGGGGTCAGTGGGCCGAGGTTTAAGAGTCGCGGTTCGTTACTGAGATATTGGTAGTCGGTACACAAAATCTCCATGAATGCATTCATCATGCAGCTTTCAGCTCACCACTGAGTCAGTGTAACGTGTGGTGTGAACTGGAAGGTGTACTGCTGTTCATTCAACTCCCCGACACATCTGCACATCAAGGCTCACAGCGCTCCCACCACCCGGCTTCAGCTGGTAAAAAAGTCAGCTTACTCATGTTTCAAATGTTTTATTCTGTACCGTCTGTGCTTGACAGTTGTGTGTGTTCCAGTTTCAAAACACTCCTTACTTCTTAAAGGGTTTAGTTCCACATGGATATAGAGTTAGGGTTAATCATTTCTAATCTAATCATTTAATGATTGTGTGTTAAATTAACTAGAATTGTGAAAAAGTCGGAGAGATAGATAAAGATGGAAAAAGAAAAGCTAGTTATAAAAATACTTAATTTTCTTTCTAAAATACAAAATACACACAAAAAACATACTTCCTGATCAAAATAGTTTAACTGTTGCACAATTCAAACATCATAGCAAAAAGTATACAATAAAAAACTAGATGGATATGTGCAAGGCAACAAGGAAGTTGTGGGGGGCTTATACAAGAAGCTTCTCAATATGAGAGGTATTTCAAGTTTTAGTGCTCGGCAGAGCCTCCACATCCCAACATTTCTAAACTCAGCACAGTTCACTGGCTGCCTGGAAGGTAGGAGATCAATCCACAAACATATGGTATGGTTTGTAGAATGGTTGGCGGTAAATAGGCCATTTAAAGTTTATGAGCACAAAATATGGAAAAACACAAGCATGGTCCTTCAACACATTGCAGATGGTGGTGTGTCCAGCCAGTGCAGAACTTTGCTACAGGGAAACTTTACTTCTGTGAAGACCAACAGAGCAATAGGGACCCTACATGCAACCTTATTGAGTATGCACAATAAACCACAATAGCAATGCAGGATAAGGACCTTAGAGTTGTCCAGCAATTAAGCATTGTGCCGTAGAGTTAAGGAACTTTCAAGAGACAGATTAACAAAATAAAGTTGCAGAGTTGATGCAGCAGAGGGAAATCCTGCCTTTTCAGAGCCTGGTATGACTGAAGATTAAAAAAACAGGATCCTACACTTACCATAATGCAACTCTATTGCATCTTTGGTTAGACTGCGACTGTGTTAACTTTTTGATGTGTAGTTTTGTCATGGTCTGTCATGTGCCTTTACCTATTTACAATAGTCATGTGACTACTTACTTACCCAAACTGACCATGTGACTACTTGCCAAGACATAAAAGAGACGTATCTTGGCAAGTTCATGATCAGCCCCAACATGTTCTCACTCCCAAGTCGTGGTTTGTTACATAACTTAAGTGACATACTTCAGTTAAAATATTCAAGATTGACTTTTGGTTTCCCATGAACAGCAGTCCCCTGGGCGCAAGTCCTGTTTGTTTGACCCATCCGTCCACCCCAACCTCGTCCTTATGCAGACTTTGTTATGCTACATCCACTGATATCCTCCTGAGAGGCAGCCCTGCATGTTGAAAACCGATGCTAAAGGGGAACAAAGTGAGTTACAAAGGGGCACCAAGGAGTCCTGACCGAGTGTTGGAAGTGAGAACGTGTTGACTGCTCCCACAATGCAACTCAATAGCCTCTTTCATTAAGCCCTCCTTGGTATTAGTATTCCTAAAGTGTCACTTACTTAAATGCATATTGTTTTGGAATTGAAATGGCATTAAGAAACACTTTACTAGATTGACACACTGTTAAGTGAAGCAGATATAGACAGGTTTTAAATAGTGCTTTCACACCCTAATAGTTGCATCTTGGCGCAGATCTGCATGTTTCAGTTAAGCCTTTTTTCATTAGCAGTCGCAACAGAGAAGGTGGTAAATGTCTTTTGATTTTATGAAGAGCATGAACACATTCATGTGGCCTTGAAAAGCCTGCAGAGTGGAAACACCGTGACAAAACAGGCCCCAAGGGACCGTTTCAGGTGATCCGTGTAAGTGATGCAAGTGTATAGATAATGTGTGTGTGTGTGTGTGTATGTGTATGTGTATGTAACTGTTGGTTTTCCTGTTTGTCTATGTGTTCTAGGTATTCAGTGTATTCTATCAACAGCTATTCACATAAATGTTTGCCATAGGATTAGGAATTAATTAGTAACTGTATAGTAGAAAGTGCTGCTGGAAAGTACATTTCCTCTAGAACTGTACTTTAAGCTGCTATAGTTGATTTTTCAAATAACAATGGACCAAATGACAATATGAAAACAATGTGAAATGGGCCACTTGAGTGATAAAAAGTACAGACAACTTCCAGCTGAATCTGCAGCTCCCCTCATCTCTACAGAATTTTAGTAAACAATTCAGCCATAGCCTGTTAAAATAATGGATGAAGCTTCCAGGCCTGAACAGTGAAGTCAAAGCCGAAACTCCTTTAAGCTGCATTCTATCTAATTTCCAGCAGGGGGTATACAAAAAATACAGGCTAAATCAGGAGATGCTTTAGGATCTGTCAATCAGGACAGAGGCTTAGCAATGCTAACCATGCTTACACTGGGGACATTAAATTAGCCGTGAACTTGTTTTTGGCTGTTGTCCGTGATTTAATCTTAAACTTTAACCCTCTCACTGTGTTTTCACTTCAGCAAAGTTGATTGGAATTGTTTAGCATTTGGTAGCACCTTGCCAACCAAAGCTAGCTAGCATTAGCTGATAACTTAAGGTAAAGTCTGCTGATTTTCTGTACTGCTGTACATGCAGATGAATGGCTCCAGTACCCGGAGGTCTGTGCTTATCCACTGGTAATTCTCCGCTAAACGACTCGCGTCAGAAGGGTTGAAAACTTTCCCTCTCTAGCATTTAGCGTAGCGGCATTGCAACCATAAGCAACACTGGCTTAGCTCTGTCTTCCTCCCAAGCTTCACCCTCTCGTCAAATATCATCACAACCCGTTGCAAAAAAAACCAAAATGGTGGCCGTATCGCCAAACTCAATGCTTCAAAACAACAGTCGGAAAACCAATGGGTGATGTCACGAATGCTACATACTAGTGTTGTTTTTGGCGGCCTGTTTTAATTTTAGTTTTAGTCTAGTCTTTGTGTCAAGCTGTCATTTTAGTTTTTATTAGTTTTAGTCACGTTCATACTCTTTTTAGTCTAGTCAAGTTTCAGTCGACTAAAAGTCTGAGCATCTGACGAAAACTGATGACATTTTAGTCTAGTTTTAGTCGACGGAAATTGATGACATTTAGTCTAGTTTTAGTCAATGAAAATTGTATTTTAGTCTCTTTTTAGTAATGCAATTCTATTTAATCCAGTCAATATAAGTACCTAGTAGTATAGACAACACCAAAATGTTGGCCAACAAGGGATGCTTAGTACACACGGAGTCAGTCAGGTAGGAACTAAGAACCCACACACTCTCTCACACAAACAAATACACACACACATACACACACACACACACACACACACACACACACACACACACACACACACACACACACACACGTTTGTCTCAGTCGTTTTCAGCTCCAGTGGCTAAAGTCTAAAGCTAACGTTAAAATGAGACACATTAACCACAGCCTCATGAGTTGACATTAGCTTTTTAAAATAGAAAGTAATGTTACGTTAATGTCTTGACTTACCTCAATTTCATTATGGAATGACTTGAGATGTCTCTTAAGGTTCATGGTGTTTTCTCCTGTGATTTTGTGGCTGCATTTCTACCCATTTTTTTCCACAACACATTCCGTTTTCTTTTCCACTTCTATGTAATGAAAGTTTTTCCAAATGCCATTTATTGTTTTACTCCCAAAGACGAACTCTGGCTGCCCGGCCACAGTCCCAGCGTTCTCTGTGTCAGACTTAATTTTATTTGTTGTCGTTTACGCTCGTCTCACTCTCTAACTCACCACTGCATCTTCTAAATTAAATAATGCCGCGACAGGGCTTGAGAAATGTTATAACGAAATAACGTTATAACATTTTGTCTCGTCTCATTTTGGTCAACGAAAATGAAGAGACATTTTAGCATAGTTTTTATTTTGTAAACCACATTTAGTCTTGTTTTTATTCGTCAACAATATTGCATTATACATTTAATTATAGTCATCGTCAAATGACCAGCATTTACGTTGCGTCTCGTCTTGTTTTCGTCACGTGATAAAGGTTCGTTGACGACAATATTTAGTCATAATTTTCGTTGACGAAAACAACACTATTATTATTATTATTATTATTAAAAAATAGTTAGTTAAATAACAAGATATGATGTATTAAAAATAGTTAGTTAAATAACAAGATATGTGTATGTATATATATATATATATATATATATGGCATTCTGTTTAGGAAATTATTATATATGTGAAGTTTGAATATAATGAATGAAACTTATTCAGAATATATTGAATGAAAGTCTGAATATATTGAATGAACCTTGAATATATTGAATGAAAGTCTGAATATATTGAATGAACGTCTGAATATATTGAATGAACCTCGAATATATATTGAATGAAAGTCTGAATATATTGAATGAAAGTCTTAATATATTGAATGAAAGTCTTAATATATTGAATGAAAGGCGTGTTGATGTTAGCCTGAAGAAAGGGACCTGCCTGACCAAATAGGTTCCTTTCATTTGGTCTTACATGATGAAAAAGTGAATAAACTTCTTCATTGGGAAAACGGTACTGGTACCACCACTGGTTACCAGTGTTTTGGCCCGTACATGCATTCGCCAGTGTGTTAATAATCTCTTCATTGCTCAAAATTGCTGACACTAGATTTCTTGCTGATTCGCTCATAGTGTCACACTTAGGTTAGGTTAGAATTAATAAGACAATGATGTCAGATTCCATTTCAACTTTCATTCAATATATTCAAGGTTCATTTAATATATTCAGACTTTCATTCAATATATTCAAACTTTACATACACTCACCTAAAGGATTATTAGGAACACCCTACTAATACCGTGTTTGACCCCCTTTCGCCTTCAGAACTGCCTTAATTCTTTGTGGCATTGATTCAACAAGGTGCTGGAAGCATTCTCTAGAAATGTTGGCCCATATTGATAGGATAGCATCTTGCAGTTGATGGAGATTTGTAGGATGCACATCCAGGGCACGAAGCTCCCATTCCACCACATCCCAAAGATGTTCTATTGGGTTGAGATCTGGTGACTGTGGGGGCCATTTTAGTACAGTGAACTCATTGTCATGGTCAAGAAACCAATTTAAAATGATTCGAGCTTTGTGACATGGTGCATTATCCTGCTGGAAGTAGCCATCAGAGGATGCGTACATGGTGGTCATAAAGGGATGGACATGGTCAGAAACAATGCTCAGATAGGCTGTGGCATTTAAACGATGCCCAATTGGTACTAAGGGGCCTAAAGTGTGCCAAGAAAACATCCCCCACACCATTACACCACCACCAGCCTGCAAAGTGGTAACAAGGCATGACGGATCCATGTCCTCATTCTGTTTACGCCAAATTCTGACTCTACCATCTGAATGTCTCAACAGAAAGTGAGACTCATCAGACCAGGCAACATTTTTTCCAGTCTTCAACTGTCCAGTTTTGGTGAGCTCATGCAAATTGTAGCCTCATTTTCCTATTTTTAGTGGAGATGAGTGGTACCCGGTGGGGTCTTCTGCTGGTGTAGCCCATCCGCCTCAAGGTTGTGCGTGTTGTGGCTTCACAAATGCTTTGCTGCATACCTCGGTTGTAACGAGTGGTTATTTGAGTCAAAGTTGATCTTCTATCAGCTGGAATCAGTTGGCCCATTCTCCTCTGACCTCTAGCATCAACAAGGCATTTTCGCCCACAAGACTGCCGGATACTGGATATTTTTCCTTTTTCAGACCATTCTTTGTAAACCCTAGAAATGGTATTTTCCTTTTCATAGTTTTATTTAGTTTCTGTCTACTTTTTTTACATGGAATCTGGTGGCTTTAGCGAAAGCATTTTCACGGATGTTTTTTGTTAGAAAAAGTTTCTTACTCTTTAAAAGAAAGGTTGACCTGCTTAAAAATCCTTTCCATAATGTTGTCAGACACTTAGAATATTAATCTGAGTCTGTCAGTGGTAAAACGAGCACTTTTGTGAAGGTAAATACAAGCTGCACAATTGTCCTATTAACTTACATTGTAGCTTGTTTTGCCGCTGCCGACTGCAGTGACCTTGCTTAATAATGGACCAATGTCAAAGATTATTGTTCCCATCAGTCACTTAGACACAAAAACATAGGAAAATAGGGTTAAAGGTAAAAAAAATAAAAAAATAAAATAAAATCCCGGTAGTTACTTTTTAAATCCATGTGCTTATGTGAGAACTGTCAAGAAAGCAATAACCTAAGCTCGTGACATCATGCATTTCAGCAACTGGGAAGTGCTCATCTTTAACTTCCTGTAATGGGAATGTGTTGCGTTGTGTAGATTGACATTGTGATCATCATCTTTACCTACATTTGATCAAATATTTATAAACTAACGTAACAGCGGTCAGAAGGTCATCAGATCACTTCTGCTGCACAATTAGCTGGTCATGTTCCTGTGAGGTATCTGTGCTGGTATCTGTGTTTCATTATGTATTTATAACACTATGATAGTATCTGCTAATATTAAAACTCAGTGTCACAGTGAAGACTCATCTGGTTTTAGTTACACACAGTCCAGTGTTATTATTGTATACCAAAGCTATTCCAAGTAAAATATACATTATGTTAGATAGCTTAGGTATAGATAGATTAATTCATCTAAATCAGATTCCAGATTTGTTTCTGACGACTGCAAATAAAGTTAATAATTCAATAAGCTGCATCATCATGCTGATAAGAGCTGTTTGAACTTTTCCCTGTGTAAATAGTTACTTCACCACACAGTAAACCTACGTTTTCTACAAATTGTCTTTATAGTCTCATCTCTGTGGTGTCAGGTTGTTCAATTCATTTCAATATTATGTACAGTGTCAGAATGAGAATAACGTGTATGTCATCTGCATAGCTGTGGTAGGAAAAGCCATGTCAGTGGAAAACAGAGCCAAATGACTGGTGTACAAAGAGAAGAGGAGGGGACCCAGAACAGAACCCTGAGGGACCCCAGCAGTGAGGCTAGGATCAAACACCAATCCTCTCCAAGTGACCCAGTACAAATGTAAAAAGTGTACAAATATTCAACGGACATTTCTTTCCACAATGTTCCTGTTACTCTCCACAGGACACACTGCAACTACTGTATGAAAAAAGAAGAAGACACACTGTCTTTGGTAGAAAGAAGTTCAGTGAGTTTCCAGAAAGAGATGTGGCTGTTGAACTTTTTTTTCTTTACTTTTAGCAGCACAAATCATTACATTTTATGAAATCATATTGTATTGAGATGCAGGCAGAAGTCTCAGTCGATAACCTGTGTGAATAAAACCAGAACGATCTGCACCGCAGGGGATTTATTTGACCCAGGCCTTTCAATGATAATGTAACATTCAGAATAACTGCCACGTGTGTAACTTAATGTGTGAAGGAAATAAAAGTATTAATACTATAGAGCTGACATAATGTGCTCTCTGAGCAGAGTGCTGCAGAACACAACAGCTGAAAGAGCTTCACACTGAAGATGGAGACACTTTCAAAAATAATAGGCTCTGAGAGAACGATCACTACTTTAACACCAACTCATAAGTAAACGCTTGACACAGTCAAACCCATTTGTATCACTTTGCGGAGCAGCTATATGTTTCAGCCTGCACTGCTTTGTGAGGCACCAAGGCCTGTAAAACGGGTCTAATTCAAAGGCCAGACACACACTCGCTGGCACATCCACTCATCAACTATCCAGCACTCACACAGCTCTTGGGGGAAATTACAAGGCTGTCACACAATGGACTGGTGTTTGTGTGTGTGTGTGTGTGTGTGTGTGTGTGTGTGTGTGTATGCTCACTGGTGGCAATGAAAACCTTTTGATGTGAACCTGTGGCAGAGCATCTTGGCAACGACCTGAAAAGAGCAGGAATTAAAAGCCCCCCCCTCCACACACACACACACACACACACACACACAGAGAGAGCCACGTAAATCCAACCTCTCTATATTTACTCCATGGGGACCCTCGGATGGTCAATAAAAATGCCCCAAGACCTTGATGCAGATCTGGTTGTCCTGAAAGCGGCCCGGGCTGCTTATCTGCTGCGTGGAGATAGGCTACAGTAATTCACTTAGATACAGATCCTTCAGATAGACTCCTCTGCTGGGAACACAACAACAACAAGACAGACATGGCAGGAGGAAACACCATATTCCCAACTCAATATCCTCCCCCTCTTCTTCCCTCCTTCCTTCTTCTTCTCGTCTATCTTTTCATCGAAGTTCCTCTCCGTCGCCTTTTTAAAATACCTTCCCCCTCCCTCACTCTCTCTTCTCTCCCTCCTCCTCCTCTTCCCTCTCATCTGCAACTTTCCTTCTCCCCGCTCTTTTTGGCACAATGAACCACGCAGAGCACATCCTGCAGCTAAGGCATTATCTAAAAAAAAAATCCATAAAAGTCATCAGTGGTTTTGTTGTTTTTCATTTCTGAACCCGCTGCTTCAGCGAGCTGTACCCCCCGATGAAGCCGGAGAGAGAGAAAGGGGGTCAGCTGATCAGTAAACCTTCAGAGCAATGCTAGGGCTACGTCTTCACAAACACACGCAAATGCACACGCACATGCACACGCTCTTGGATCTCGGTACAGTCAGGGTTTCGCACAGCTTGCTTTTAATTCTGTCCTAATTAACAGCAGTTTGCAGCTCAGCACACATTTCACTCACTGTATTTGTGAGGACTTCAGTGATGGAAGAAGTACTCTTTATTTAAGTAAAAGTACCAATATGAATATACTTGGTTATAAGTGAAAGTCCTTTGTTCAAAATCCTACTTATGTAAAAGTACAGTATTATCAGCTAAATGTGCTTAAAGTATCAAAGTAAAAGTACTTGTTCTGCTGAAAAATATGTTATTAGTATGATATGACATTATTAGACATTATTACAGTATTAGTCAATACTGGTGCATCAGCAACATTATACTGTTATAGCTGGTCAAGGTGGAGCTACTTTAGGAGAAAGTGAAAACTGTGATGTCAAGCATTTCTCTATAACAGTAAATATAAGCCACAAACAAACAAAAATTCCTTTAAAAAAATCCTTATTATTTATTAAGAGTCAACATGCAGTAATAACTCATCAGGACTGTGTGGGAGTGGTTCGATTAGATTTGATTGAAAGTTGCATTTGATTGAAATCAGCAACAGGCTGAAAAAAACGGTATAGTTACCCTTTAATGTAATAGTAGTTAGTAGTAGTAGTATTTTCATTTCTTGCTAAAAGCACATATTCACTACTAGTTATGTGCTTTGCTTTCACACCACACCTGACTGAGAGCTTCCTCTTTTAGCCTTCTTGGTGTTGTTTAGTCTGCACAGGCATCTGATTTGACTGCTTAGGTACCAGCCTAAAATAACCCTTGAAGACGTATCACAACCCGATCAAAGAGACAGGAAGCTTGTCTTGTAAGTCACAAACTTTGGACCCACGGTGCTTACATCACCTGACTTTAGCAATGCGTGCTGAACTGTGATGGAAGGTTGTGATCAAGAAGTTAGTGACACACTCTCACCCTCTCTCCTCCTCTGTCAGCACGCTGTGCTATCCTGCATTTCTCTGCAACACTTACACTCTTTCTCTGTGTGTATGTGTCTGTGTGTGTGTGTGTGTGTGTGTGTGTGTGTGTGTGTGTGTGTGGGTGTGTGTCGAGTTGTTTGGGGTTAGCTCATCATCATCGTCATGAACGCTGCAGTACATTCTCCACTGGCAGGATGTGAAAAAAGTTTCATGAGCGTCTTGCGTCGTCTTCCTCAGAGTCAAATTAGTTTGTGAAAATCTGTCAGTCTGTCGCTAAGAAGTGTCAGCTGCTTAGTGACAGCAGATCCTCAGCCGCAGGGCCGTGTCTGACACACACACACACACACACACACACACACACACACACACACACACACACACACACACACACACACACCCTTGTGCAAACACACACACATACACAGACCAAAACTGTCAGAAACACACGATTTGCCATGAACCCACTTCAGATTGTGTGTGTGTGTGTGTGTGTGTGTGTGTGTGTGTGTGTGTGTGTGTGTGTGTGTACATGTGTATACTGTATGCTTCTCACCCTCCCCCCCCCCTCACACACACACACACAGCTGTGCTCTCTGCCTCCCTCGCCTCAACATCAGCAGGGGTGATCTGTCTTTCCCGGTCTCACCTGAGGGCGAGCTGCGAGCGCCGGCAATCTGTCCCCTGTCACTCTCCATCACTTTTCAATCCTCATTCCCTCCGATACACACGAACCAGAGCCGGCTGCGACAACTCTTTAAAGACTTTGAAATCAACTTGAGTCATCTGACTGCAGTTCAACAGCTGCTCACTAATGGAGGGACCTTGATGATGGGGGTTCCCAGCCCTGCATGCTCTCCATCTTTTTCCTCTTCTTTGTTGTGTTAGTATCTCATTTTTAACTGGATAACAAACTGTGAGGAATTGTGGGTGTCTGAATGGTAAACCCAAGCCTAGATTGTATTGATGTCGAATGTTTTTCTCCTTTTGAAACGTTTTTAAGCCTCTGATCAAGAAAATAAAATTGTTTTTGAAGTATTTTGTGGAAACAGCTGGTCTTAGCGCTTACGAACATCACCACGTCCATAGATTATTAGGCATTGATAATTCAACAACATCAAAATAGGTATCGTAAAAAATGAATTCTATTGACAGGTAACTGTTTGATACAACACAATGAAAAGCAAATCACTAGTTCAAATTGTAATCCCTGCTCCTTCGCACAATAACTTGTTATTGTATCTACTTTTTTTGACTTCGCAAAATTGGAATTCTTATATCAAGATAGACAAGACAAGACAAGAAAGCTCCTCGCAATGCATGGAGGGTTTCAGCCCAAGTCCTGAGATATACACCAAGCAGAAAGAGGGTGGCGGAGGACTAGTGAGGGTCAGCGCCACTGTCCAGGATGAAACAACGAAAGATCCAGGAGTACATCAGGAAGACAGCTCCAACTGATGACCTGCTGAGTGAATATCTCAGGCAGCAGAAACCCAGTGATGAGGAGGAACCATCAGGGAAGGACAAGCCCCTGCACAGCACGTGCCACCAACAGATAGAAGAAGTAGCCAATATCAATAAATCATTCCAGTGGCTGGAAAAGGCTGGACTGAAAGATAGCACAGAGGCACTAATCATGGCATCACAAGAAGAAGCGCTGAGCACACGATCAATAGAGGCCGGGGTCTACCGTAGCAGACAGGACCCCAGGTGCAAGCTGGGTAAAGATGCCCCTGAGGTAGTCCAGCACATTACAGACGGGTGTAAGCAAATGGCTGGCATAGTGTACAGAAGTGTCAGGGTTAAAGTGGGAGGCTCCTCCAAAGGTGGCAGAGCTAAGATCGTGTGGGACTTCCAGATCCAGACTGATAAAATGGTGAGGGCTAACCAACCGCACAGTGTGGTGGTCTACAAACAGCATAAGAAGGCACTTGTGATAGATGTAGCAATCCCAAGCGACAGCAACATCTAGAAGAAGGAACATGAGAAGCTTGCAAAATACCAAGGGCTTAGAGAGGAGTTAGAGAAGATGTGGAAAAGGAAGGCAACAGTGGTTCCAGTGGTAATTGGAGCACTCGGAGCTGCGACCCACAAACTGGGACAGTGGCTCCAGCTAATTCCAGGAACAACATCTGAGATATCTGTCCAAAAGAGTGCAGTCCTCGGAACAGCTAATATGCTGGCAGAGCCCTCAGGCACCCAGGACCTCTGGTAGAGGACCCGAGCTGGGAGGAAGGAAAAGGACTGCCCAGGATGGGAGGAATGGGGAATTTCTTCTTCTTCTTTTTTTCATACATTCAACCTTTAATCCTATAACCAAATGGCAACCTCCAGTGCTGAAAAAAATGAAGCTTTGTTTGTTTGAAAACGTTGTATTGGATGTTTCTGTCTAATGGAGCTCAGCGCAAATTCTTTCAGGAAGACTTCTAAATAACTTCAATCACCACTAGCTCTTCCTAAAACTATTCTGCTGTTAAGAGGCGTTCACTTTTCAGTAAACCAACCAGAATTGGCCACGAAATGCGTGATCCAATCACAGCATGACATCCTGCTTTAAATGTCTTCTCTCCTTGCTATCAGCTGTCTTTTCAGGCAAACGTGCAACCCTCCTCCTCCCCTTCCACCTCTGGTCATCTTCACCCACGGCAGATGGCTCCTTCGTTCGGTCTCCGGGTTCTTTCTCCACCATCACCAGTGTCTAGGCTCCATCGGGGTGAATATGTCTTGGCTTCTCTACCCCTGTAAAATATTTTTTGGAGTCTAATCCCCAAAGACTCACACTCACTGTACATTTCATATTATCCATATGTACAATAAATCTTTGCGTATCTGCAACGAAGTCTCTCCTGATTGAAATACTCACCTGAGTTTGAAAAAGACAAGGCATTATGTATTTCCCTTTATTAAATGTCTGTTATGAAAAAAAATATTTGAGTCAGACTCATCAAGGCCGTTAATTACAGCCCCTAATTGATGGCCAAATATTGCTCAAACAGATAGGACTGCATCTGTATTTCTAGTAAAGTAAGACATAATTTCATTTGACAGAAGGCTGCAGCTATTCAAAATACAGTGTTGTGATCATTTGCATCGTACAACAGTTTTGAATTGCTTTAGAAGGTTTAAAGTGATGATAGGAAAGAAATGATTTGAAAAGAAAGATTGTCTGACCGTACTTTTCCATCAGGATACGAAGGAGAAGCTCAGATGGACGGAGCAGAGGTTACACATGGAGGTAGGGCTTTACGTTCTGCTGCTGCACATATGCAGCTGTGGTTTGAACAGTAACAGTATGCTTTCTATATTCAGTGTTATACATAATGACTGTCAGCTTTAAATACACTTGACAGAGACATTCCAATGAAACCCTGCTTTTCACTGATCTAATTAGGAACCCTCCAGTTGGTTTCAGGAAAAGGCAAATTGGCTTTTCTTTCCTTTTGTAATGAAATTAGTTAAATCTTTTAAAATACAATTAGGCTACAGCAACAGCAGTTATGAGGTTGTGCACACAAACACAACATGTTTTTTTTTCTTTCAGTTTCCCTTTATTACTGATGCCACTGGCTTATCTTACAATGTAGCGACATGAAGATACATGTAGGCTACTCCTTCTCTTTGCTCTCTGACTTCACAGTACTTCCCTTAGCTCCTTTAGTTTAACAGATCTTTCTACCTTCATTTAGCCACCCGCCCCACCTATTTGTTTGCCACTCTGTATCGAGACACATCTTGCTCAGACTGCTCTGTTCACTTGGAAATGATAAGCTCAATGAATCCACTCAGGGAACCTGCAAGGTTCATTTTAAAGGGTAACTGCTGTTTTTTTTTCAACCTGGAGCCTATTTTCTTATGTTTTTGTGTCTAAGTGACTGATGGGAACAACAATCCTTGGCATTGGTCCAGTATTAAGCGAGATCGCTGCAGTCGGCAGTGGCGAAACAAGCTACAATGTAAGTTAATAGGGCAATTGTGCAGCTTGTATTTACCTTCACAAATGTGCTTCTCAGATTAATAATAGAGATAATAATAACTGCGATGGAAATTAAGCATGCCTGCGGCAAGAAATTGAGACCGACTCAACTTTTGGAGAAACGCAACCCCACGTCACGCTGTGGTTGCCAATCATGTAACCGGAGATCAGACAGTGAGAGTCCCGTACAGGAAACAGGAAACATCACTGCCTCTATCGCTGCCACAAGAAAGTTTTAAAACACCAAACACAAGCTCTGAACTGCCCGGGAGTTTGTGTAAAAGCTGAATGTTTCCTGCAACAACAAAGCCCTATGTCTCACTCCTCTCTTCTCTTTCGCTCTCTCTCCTGTGAAATAACGCTGCCTTTGAGTGCGGTCGGAAACGTCAAAATCTATAAACGATCTGACGGAAAACAGTAATTGTGAAATATAAAGTCTATTTGTGCTTTGGAACAGGATGTCATACGAATGGGCCACACAACCCTGCGACAAATCGCCGGATCGCTTTTCGTGGTGTGAATGCCCACTCATCTGCAGGTCTTGCACGCTCAGTGTCGTGTTCCCAGAAAGCTAGTGGTGATGGCACAGCAGACTCTCAGATAGAAGTGTTCAGTATATGTTCGACAAATCTTTAACAGACAACCTTCTAACTGAAGTGACTCTACGTTGGCCGACCAGGGTAAACGTACAGCCCAAAACACTTCCATTCGACATCCAGAAACGACTCAAAGTAATAAAAAAAACACACACAAACCCCAAAAGCACATGCAACAAAAAAACACAGTATGCAAGAGCAATCGGTGTCCCTCTGGCTTCTATTAACCCACTGGATTAATGTGGTTTGACTTCCTATCATAGGCGGCACAATGGACGGGCTTGGGGTGTGCTGTAGCTACCCCTAGGATTCCTATAGCACCCCCAAGAAACTGCTGTGGTTTATTTATAAAAAAATATTTTTGTTAATGTGTAAATACCATAAGTTATATTTGAAAGATTAATAAATACGTTCATAAAACAAACCGATGTTTAGACTAAAAAACATGAAGCAATCACAGGTGATGATATTCGGCCAATGGGTGCAGCACACATTAAACTTTTGACCTTATTTCAGCAGTAACGTACTCACACAGAAGAAAAAGAGTGCAATATTTGGAGCCGTTAGGATTAGCGAAGTGAGTGTAACGTTAGTAAGAGTTGTTTTTTTCGTTTCTTTTTCTCTAAAACTCCCTAAACTTTAACGTGTGGAGACTTTATCCAAACCTGTAAATGAGACGAAGAAAAGCGGCCGGAGGAAGATGACCTGACCGCGGCTGTGATTGCTGCTGAGGATGCTTAACGTCACCCTGCTGCACATGACATTAGACCAGGGGATCGCACAGCCAGGCCACAGTGTCTGAGTCAGCTGATAGGGGTCCATGCAAGAACGTTACTCTTATCTCTGTCTCGTAGAAGAACATTACAGTAAACATGTGTTTTACAGTACTGTGAATAAATGGATCACCGAATCCAAAGTTATACAGCACACTGGACTTTGGTTTATTTTGAGGCCAGAAAACGTGTTCAAGTGCATTCCTCTACTCTTATACTTATTCTCTACGCTATATGAGAGGTGCAGTAATGATAGTTTAAACCTGGCTTGTTGGCTGGTATTTGAAATATGTTTGGTGGGCTAATCAGAGTTTTATGGTGCTGTTGTATCGGCAACTTTAGTGCATAAAAAACATAAATAAATCCCTCTATCCCTCTTGTTTGCTCACGTAGTAAACCGTGGCGCGCGTTAGGCTATGTGTGTCAAGGGAAACTCTAAATTTCAGAGCACCCTCACTGAAACGTCGAGCAACCCCAGAGCACCATCAAAAGAAAATCTCTGGCACCGCCACTGCTTCCTATACATACACATACTGCTCTAAACCACATTTACTTTAAACCTTGTGTTGTCTTTGGGTCAAATTTGACTCATTTTCAAAGTTTTGGATCAGCGATATGGGTTTCTTTCAACTAAATTGCCCAAACATAACTTGGATGCGTATGTACGTTGTATGGGCGGCCTTAGAACATTCTCTACAGGTAAAATGAATGATTACTTCCATTGAGTTTTAGGTGTTTTATTCAATTATATAGCATTCCAAAAAAAATCTTTAAATGGTTTCAAAACCGTATCCTGACTTAACGTTGACATAAACCAGTCTGTGATTATCCCTCAACATCCTCTAATCTTAACTCAAAGTCAAAATAATTCATAATTTCTAACTCTCTAACTTTCTAACTCAAAAATTAGGTATAATGTCATTTAACTTAGGTTTATTGACCATGAATTTAAAAAAAGCATTGAAAAAAGTGACAAAAACATTTAAAAAGCGTCAAAAGCATTGAAAAAAGCGTCGACCAAAACATTTGAAAAAACATACACAAAAGTTCTTTTTCAATTTTACCCGGAACGACAACAAGTTCCTGGTCGGTGGGAAGACAGCACAAGGGTTAAGGTATTTGGTAGCCGAGATCCCTGAATTCATTTACCCATTTAGTGGTCCCCTAATACTGCTATGTGAAGTCTCTTTATATAGGCCTTAGTGGTCCCCTAATACTGTATCTGAAGTCTCTTTTATATAGGCCTTAGTGGTCCCCTAATACTGTATCTGAAATCTCTTTATATAGGCCTTAGTGGTCCCCCTAATACTGTATCTGAAGTCTCTTTTATATAGACCTTAGTGGTCCCCTAATACTGTATCTGAAGTCTCTTTTATATAGACCTTAGTGGTCCCCTAATACTGTATCTGAAGTCTCTTTTATATAGGCCTTAGTGGTCCCCTAATACTGTATCTGAAGTCTCTTTTATATAGACCTTAGTGGTCCCCTAATACTGTATCTGAAGTCTCTTTCCCGAAATTCAGCCTTGGTGCAGAATTACAGCCACTAGAGCCAGTCCCACAATGAGGATGTGCCATTTCTGTGTCTGTAGCTTTAAATGCTATTGAGGAGGAGAGAGGGGGGGCAAGGTGGAGAGTGGGGGTGTAGCCTTGACCAACTGCCATGCTTTGCTCGTTTGCAAGCCATGATGTCTCTCTCTCTCTCATGGGTGGGCCAAATTCTCTGGGCGGGCAAAGCAGAGAAAGGGGAGGTAACCTTTCCCCTTATGACGTCATAAAGGGAAGATTCCAGATCGGCCCATCTGAGCTTTAATTTTCTCAAAGGCAGAGCAGGATACCCAGGGCTCGGTTTACACCTATCGCCATTTCTAGCCACTGGGGGACCATAGGCAGGCTGGGGGAACTCATATTAATGTAAAAAAACCTCATAAAGTGACATTTTCATGCCATGGGACCTTTAAAAAGGCAAATCCCAAACCCCTTAAAACCTCTTTTAATTAACACAATTAATTACAAAATGTTTCAAGCATTTCAAATGAATGTGTAAAGAAACACCCTAGTGTGGGAAGGTTTTAGTGTGAGTTCAGGGATAAATTAAGGATAAATAATCATAAGTGACAAAAGGCCAGCAGTGAGTGCTTTCGTACATCTTTGGTTAGCTACCATATGACAGCGCTAATCCCCTTTTCTAGGTCTTCTTATCTGAAAATGGCAGAAAAAGACTAAACCTAAAAAGGGAAATGAGTATCCTTTAAAAATACAACCCAAGCTACAGATCCAGAGCTGTGTCCATGCTGCGCAGCTGCTCTGTCCCTGAGCTGTGTTGGTGATCCGTGTGACAGACGGAGGCTAATTCATCCAGGTGATAAGACGTGTCATTGGCTCTTTGTGCTCTGCGCCCGGCGCTACTGTGCTTAATTTGACCTGCTGCATGTCGCCAGGCACGCTGGTCAATATTAGCTCGGCAGCCACTGACTCAAAAGGACATATTTGTTCACCCAGCACCCCCCCCTCCACCACAGAAAACAAACAAACACACACACACACACACACACACACACACACACACACACAGAGTGGTGATAGCAGCAGGGAACAGTCACTCAGCGACAGCTGAGCACTGCAGAGCCACACGTTTGATAAAGGAGAAGTCTTGGTTTTATGCTTCACATGGTGCTGACAAGTGTTTTGTTTCTCTAGATTATTTTACAGTTTTTTACAATCCCTTTGCTACTAATTTCAGAACCTTGATGTCATTTTTCAAAACTCTAGACACAAAACTCAAAACGGTCATCACTTGTAACACCGGCTGTCCAATGTTCAAAACATTGCATTGTGCATTCATATCTTTAAAGAAATATTGGTTAAAAAAACAAATTTATTGTGAAATACCATTGAAACGTTACTTTAGATCACCCACACACAAGCTACCCATAGTTTCACTGGGTCATCTTTCGTACAATCATTGAATATTATAGTACAAAATAGGTGATACAAGTTTCATTATGGTACTACATATAAATATATCCCTGTAAAAGTACTGCAGTAGTAGAGAGAATACTACAGACCAATGTGGTACGAGTATATATATATATATATATTTACTGTATTTAACCTTTATTTACAGTATCCAGGTAAGTCGATTTAGAACAAATTCTCATTTGCAACGACGACCTGTCACATTCACACAGTTCCACATTCATACCTGGAAGCTGTCCAGTACAACCACAGTCTGATCTGCTGGCCACTGAGCAGTATAAATATATATATATATATATATATATATATATATATATATATATATATATATATATATATATATATATATATATATTTATATATATATATTTATATATACAGTACTTTATATATAAAGTATATACCTCAATCATCATAGTGGCAGAATTGGACAAGCAATTCCAAGGGCCTGCATCCATTACAGTGCAGTACTGTCAATACTGTAACTAGTCTGAAAAGGTGGTACATGGGACCATAGGAACAGTGTCTGATAAACAGTAGTACATTACAGTAAAGAATGATGATGAAATATTACATCCATAGATAATGTAGTCTAATTGGTGACAATGAATCTCGTTATCTTGAAACTCTCATGATCTAAACATGGAATATTGTTATAATATTGGAAATATGTCTGTTTCCATACAACTATGCATTAAGAGTAATGCAACAGTTACTTATCATTTTGAGCAGCTGTATCAATTGATAGTTAGATCATTGTAATGAAATTAATAGACAATCATCTGAAATGTAATGTGTGAATTGCCTTTTGAAATTAAGTAGTACTTTGATGTTAAGTTGTGTCATATTGAACAGGTGATCTTTGTTAAATGTAGTGTATCCAAGCAATTGAAAAAAGTGTTAGAGTTATGAAAAATGTGTATTTTGATCATTGGTTGTGAGTTTTGTGTCTAGAGTTTTGAAAAATGACGTCAAGGTTCTGAAATTAGTAGCAAAGTGATTGTAAAAAACTGTAAATACTACTTCATGCCAACATTCTGCATTACAGTAAGATAGGCACTTGTTGCTGCGTCAGTTCTCTATGATTTGTAAAAGTGCATCCATCAAACAAAACAAAAATCTTAAAAAAACAAAACAAATCTTCGATATATGTCCCCATGAATACACACATTACAGTTAATAGAACCAAGGAAACTATTTACACATTATGCATTGTATCACTGTTTAATTTTCCTCAGCAGCATTAGAAATGATGCTGCGATGCAGGACATTTAAATGTCTCTCAGAGGAAATATTTGTTAATCCCATAGTCCCTCTCTGAATGCTGCCCTGAAAACAATGAAATTAAAATCCCATTGTTTCTTAAACATTCAAAGTATCAAGCCACATCCTTTGAATCTCCCTCCTAAATACTGTATGTACCATCTTGATGCAGATGTTTAAACTATCCCTAACCCAATATCAAGTGAAAAGACCTTCAGGTCTTTGCATAATATATGTCATATATACTGTAGTCCGATTGGAGATGTCTGTCCCTTTAAACAGGATCCACGGTGCTGTTACCTTTGCATTTCACTCACAGAGCTAGTGATTAGGTGATTGCTGTTCTTAGCACTGATTCTAGGTCTTACAGTAATGTTATTTCAACTCCCGCCGCTCCGTCAGTGTTCTAAGTACTGTTAGGAGTCTAGCGAGCGTTCCTAGATCCAGATGTGCTAGTGGCACATGACTCAGACAGCAACAGGTAGTCATGTGACCTCAGCAGTCACTGAGGAGTGCTGAGCTCACAGATCAGACTCCAGCTGTTTCTGTCTGGCTGTTCAGGATCAGCACACACTATCTGAAACTGTAATAAACAATGCTGACGTGTCACAGTCCCCTGGAATAACTCTTTGGATTATCACAACTTGATCCATTCGGACCAATAAAATGAGGAAAGCCTAGAATATTGCTGTGTGGTTAAATGATTTATTCCATTGCTGTAAAGTGTGCAGTGAGCCAACAGGAAGTGTAGTGCACATGCTCTGTGGAGCTAAAGCGCAGAAGCCAAGTCAAGGAAGTCCGTTGAGACTTTTTCGGCACAAACGTCCAGCGAGCAACTTTTCATGGAAATAAATGGGATGCCAGGACCGGGGGGTCCTCAGAGTCAATGCAGGGGGGCCTCTAATTGTTAAAGGTTTTTTTTTAAAAATGAAAAAGTCTTAAAGGACAAATCCAGCGCAAAATGAACCTAGGGGTTAATAACACATGCGTACCGAGTCGACCGTTTTCTGGGATATGTTTTCATGCTAATCGAATGTGACCCGTTTTAGCGCAAACCGCTAATTAGCTTATAACGCTAGTCGTCGGGGCACGGGATAAAGTAAAAAGAAATCACTATTTCTATACCACTAACAAGGCTCAAAATAGCACCACACTTCCACGGTAGCATAATGAGGGTCCCTACATGTAAACCGAAGCATTGAGAACTTTGTAAGTGTACAGACAGTTTATTAAAAAGATAGATTATAAAGACAGTACCGTTCACGTATACAGTTTGTTGTTCGACTGGTCACAAGCAACGAACGCTGTGCAACCAGTAACCTGTAACATAGCTCAAGCATGGTGTTCGTTGTGACTGTTTTCCCAAGATGGCGCCCGCCTGTGTATGTGAACGGTACTGTCTTTATAAACTATCTTTTTAATAAACTGTCTGTACACTTACAAAGTTCTCAATGCTTCGGTTCACATTCGATTAGCATGAAAACATAGCCCAGAGAACGGTCGACTCGGTACACGTGTTATTAACCCCTAGGTTAATTTTGCCCCAGATTTGTCCTTTAACATGAATCCAACATATTTTTACCAAATATAAATCCCCACTGCTTACTGGCCTATAGGTAAGGTAGTCACTAAGGCCATCCACAGATACAGTTCATCCTAACGATTCACTGTTTAACATTAAAACATGATTTATAAAACCATGCCAACAATTATCAGGCTATTTTAATAGCTTAGTATTCCATGCAAAATATGTGTAAAGGCTTTAAGCCGCCCTACACGTTATTGTAGGCCCAGTTTAATATGCAACTTCATTCTATACAATATCAGTAGTAGGGGGTCCCTGCTCCATCTCTCTTTCAGTTAAGGGGTCCTTGGCTTAAAAAAAACGTTGCCTTAATACATCCATGGTTTGAATGAAAGTTATATAATCCTGTGTGAAGCACATCATTTAATTCTTGTATAGATGGAAAAGCCTCTAAATCAGCATTTTGACCATAATGGGACACTCTTTACTGAATCTCAGCATAATAATATATAATATAACATTTAATAACATAAAAATCAAAATAATATTGCTAGAATTATTTCAAAAACATGTCAGCAATAAGGAATCAGTCAAACTTAAAAAAAAATGAAAGGTCCAACAATAGCTGATCCCTCCACACTGTGAATTCAAAGGTTCAAAATGACTTTGTGTTTGTCGTTACAGGTTGTGTGTGTGTGTGTGTGTGTGTGTGTGTTTGAGTGTCTCAGTTTATACATGAGGATTGTCGGTGGGCGGGCGGGGGTGGGCTGTGTGAGTGTTTCAGCTCATATCCTGTTTGTTTCGACTCTGCAGCTCTATGAGGGCAGTAAGGTAGCGCCTCACTGGCTTTAGATTGTTTGTCATTTGGCATCTCAAGTGGAACTAACAAGCCTATAAAATGGTAACGAGAGGAAGACGGGAGGAGGCGGAGAGCAACCTGGAGAGGAGAGAGAGACATTCAGAGGCGGAGGGAGGATAAGAAGATGAAGGAGGAAAGAGGTGGAGGAGTAGAGACAAAGGGTACGAGAGAAGATGAGAGGTGTAGTGTTGAGAGATAAGGTTGAGTGGGAGAAATTTTATGTGCAATTGTTTGTGAGATTTGGTAACAATTTGTGGTCGTTTCATGCTGTTGTGGATCTGCAACCCCTCCTCTCTGATCCTTTCCCTTCTACGCCCGAGCACCACTGACAGGATGCAGCTGGTGTGCTGAAGCCAACGCTCAAAGAGTTGCCAGAGTTTCACTGTCAAAGAAACACCTTCTAAGAACTCTCCCTCTGGAGCAGGGGTCAGCAACCTTAGGCACATGTGCCACCATTGGCACTGGGTCGCTTAACCAATGGCACACTAGCAACAAGTGTGCAAGAGTTTTTTTTGGAAATGTTGAAGTGTCCTCTCATCCGCATGCCAAATGACGTCTTCCACAGGCTTTGGCAAGAGCACAGCCTATTATGTAGTTTGATTGACTTTTCCCCCATCCACATTCCGCAAAGACCTAGACCTGCTTTTGTTTGGTTAGTACTTGTTGCATCCTTCACAGAATGCGGCGCAAAGGAAAAAGAATCTGCCTGAGCGGGCCCAGTAGATGATGGCAGGCTTAATGCTGATATGGCCCACTGATTAACAAGAACATTTTAAAATGGAACTTCATATTAAAAAGGTTGCCGACCTGTGCTCTGGAGGGTCAGGTACCCTTCCCCAGACCGCCAAGACGTCAGCTCCTGTCTTCTCTTTAAGACTAGACTCTACTACTACTGCTACCTACTCACAGAAAAAAAAAGTAATGATCATGGGTTGGCATGCATAAATGCAAAGTGATTGATGTTAACATCAATCACTTGGGGGCAGTGGAAACATATTATGACAAATGATCACCTTATTAGTTGATCTGGCGAACTTGTTAGCAAACACTTACAGTCACAGATCAACATTATCATTTATCATTGATTTGGAGATGGGTTAGTGTCCACCTGATGAATGTCAGTCTAATAGTCTCTGTTTCAGCTCTGGTTTTGGTCTCCACCATCTTGTGAGGGAAATCTCTGTCTCTTGAGCTGCTCAATGCTCCACTATGTTCACCAGCTCGTCTCTGACTGTGTCTGTCTGCTCTCTGGAAACAGCTGCCTGCTGCAGCCAAAAGCGACACTATGCGAGCGCTGAGAGTAAACCAGAACAGTAGCGCTGCAGCCGCACGAATAAACACTGAGCTGAAACACTTTATAAAGCTCTCCTTAGAGATGAGGGGAGCTGCAGATTCTGCTGATAGTTCTCTGTAGGTCCCTCACTACCAAAGACACCTTTCACATTGTTACATTATTTTAATGTTGCCATGATTCAAGATGTAAATACTGTCATTTGTATGCATCCAGCTCATGACTGTCATGAGAAAATGATAACTAGTAAAAAATATATAAAAAATATGTAAATATATATATATATATATATATATATATATATATATATATATATATATATATATATATAGTATATTTCCCACATGATAAATGCTGAAACCTGAAAAATTAGAATGGAAATAAATTGCACATTGTACATTGTTATTATATATTATTATATTATAATAATTATAAATATATTGATTATAGCCGCTTTAAGTTCATTGGCATTGGATGTCTTGGGTCCAGCAGATGAGGAGGAGGAGTTGGACCATGAGCATGACCCTGTCAATATGACTGTTGGGTCCAGAGGGAAGACATCTCCTGGAGCCAGCTAACACCACTCTTCGACCCTTGAACCTCCGGTACGAATCTCTTATGACACTTTAAGGATTCCTTTATGGAAACCAAGAAAGATTGGCTCACGACGCACAGCAAGACCAGAGAATCTGCTTTAGGGGTCAAGAGACATCCAGATGCTGCAGGATGTGAAGCGTGTGTGGTGGCCATTAAACCACTTCTTAGTCTATATTCACGACGGTCCACTTCCGGGATTGCTCCGTTGCCGCCGGATTTCCCTCTTTTCAGCCGGATGTCCGTCACCTTCCTCTTTCTTTGTGTTGGCGTTCTAAACTCCGGTGGATTTCTGAGGACTATGGTTAACTGCTCCTCAGATCTCTGCAGGGTAAATCCAGACAGCTAGCTAGACTATCTGTCCAATCTGAGTTTTCTGTTGCACGACTAAAACAACCTTTGAACGTACACATTCCACCAAAACAAGTTCCTTCCCGAGGCTATTTTGCAGCGGAACCACGGCCAAGACGATTGTGATTGGTTTAAAGAAATGCCAATAAACCAGAGCAAGTTTTTCTCCCATCCCGGAATGCTGTGTGGACTAGCCAGACCCTCCGCCACAGTGTTGTGGAGGAAGGTCTGGCAAACCGAGACTAACCACTTCTTAAATACCTCTCCGACAATGGCATCAGAAACCCCCTCCATGATACACAAGGATTGGACCTGCACTGCAACATATCAGTTTAACAAATTGTCCTCATACCTAAACGACAGAATGAGTCGATTTCCAACACTTTCTCACACCCATCTTGTAAAATATGGACGCTTGGTCAGGTGCCTTTGTCGTTCTTATTGACACTAAAATTCTCCTTTAGCGCTTTAAGTAAACGCGCTTGATCAGGACTATTGCCGTCCCTTTAGCGCTATAAGTAAACGCGCTTGGTCGGGACTATTGCCGTCCCTTTTGACGCAGTTATGTTAAGGAAAAGGTCGTGGGTGGGCTTATGGTTCCATGACACACGGGAACTACAGGACGGTTGGGTTTAGGAAAGGGTCGTGGGTGGGCATACGGTTCTGTGAAGGAGGAAAGAAAAAAAACGACTATAGCAAGCGTGACAAGCGGGACGCAAACCCCGCTCTCCTGGGTGAAAGTCCTGTGTTTGACCCATCCACCACCCTAACCAACCTCCTTACGCAGAAATTCGCCCTTATGTACTACTCGCTAAAGCCTATCTAACTGCTGCTCTGCCGGGTGCGTTACACAAACACGCTGAAAGACGCATTTTTTGTCGCATCAGACGCTGACAGCCACTATCCAAACGTCGTTATTTTACGAGTTTGGAATGAGAACCGGTTGCGATTTCCAATGATTCCCAAAACGACATATATGGGCGTTCTTTGTACTGCCGCACAGTGGCCGTTTTTAACTTGTTACTGTAACACGTGACCGCGGTGCCAGTTCGGATCATGTGACCATTTAACATAATGGCCGTTGTTTTTAACTTTGTGAAATGGAACTAGTTAAGTTTAGGCAACAAAAAAACGGAGGGTTAGGAAATCACCAGGGATTGGCTTTAATATGTCAAAAAAGTGGTCTAGGCTGGAATTGAATAGTCCTATTTGGATGTCATAATTATACTGTGTTGTGACATATCTACAATCTCCCATCCCCTGCATTGTGAACTAAACAACAGCAAAAGAAAGAAACATTTGTCAAACAATGCAAATGGTTCAGGTAAAGAATAAAGCTGCTCCAGCAACTCAGCGACGTGTCAAGCCATGAACACTTCTCACAGGTACAATTAGGACTTGTGAGCAATTTTTAAAAAAATCACTTCCTGTTTGTGTCACAAACCTTCCTGCTGCTGACTTTGTCACAGCCAAAATGCTTGAGTGTGACAGAACTACAGGAATGTTCACAGTCTGCAATATGAAGCTGTTATGAAGCTGCCTTACACTGTCAAGAACGAGTCAATTATTGTAATTAATGCATTTAGATTACATGCTGTCGGCTGAATGATTCTTGCTCGCTTTTACATGTCCTGTGGCGTAAAGCATTTAAACTCACAAACACGATGAAGTGGACTGTAAATTATGGCGAGCATTTCTTTGTTTGGCATGAAGCTTAGCAGGGTAAAATACTGAGGACTATCCTAACACACTTCTTTTCACGTTAGACTAGATTTAAAAAAGGCCTGAAAAATATGTTTCTGGCAACTGGTCAACATAAGAAATCTCAGGAAGAGAACAGCTTTAGAAAAAAAAGCAGCTGTAAGATATTCATATTGAGAAATATTTGAGAACCTATTTATATGCTTGGCAATGATGATCATGATTGGTCATGATTGGTTAAAATAATGTTTTTTGGTTAATTCTTTCACCAATAAATTAACATTTCTTGTCATAGCATGTCATGACTAACTTCCGGGCCTGAACAGTGAACCCAAAGCTGAAGCTCCTTAAAGCTGCATTCTATCTAATTTCCAGCAGGGGGCGACTCCAATGGCTCCAGAAAGAAGTCTGTTTCTATAGAAGTCAATGAGAAAATGAGCCTACTTCACACTTGATTTATTACCTCAGTAAACATTTTCATAATGAGTTTATGGTCTCAATCAGGGTTTAAAATAGAGGATAAAGCAGGGGATGCTTTAGGACCTGTCAATCAGGACAGAGGCTTAACAATGCTATCCATGCTAACACTGTGGACATTAAAATAGACCTGAACTTGTTTTTGGCTGTTGTCTGTGTTTTCATCTCTCATTGTGTTTTTTTTTACTCAAGCAAAGTTTATTGGAACATTTTGGTTGCCTAAAAATTTCTTTTTTAGTGTTTGGTAGCATCTTGTCAACCAAAGCTAGCTAGCTACCGCTAGCGTTAGCTGGTAACTTAAGAGAAAGTCTGCAGATTTTCTGTTCTGCCGTACATGCAGATGAATGGCGCCAGTACCTGGAGGTCTGTATTTACCCGCCAGTAAAACTCTGCTGGATGACTCGCGTCAGAAGGGTTGAAAATCAGCAACTTTCCCTCTCTAGCATTCAGCTTAGCACAGCATCATTGAAACCACAGAGACACTGGCTTGGCAGCATCATCCTCCTGTCCTGCCCATTCGTCCAAATATGGTCACTTCTGGCTCCAAAATACCAAGATGGTGACGGCCAAAATGCAAACTGCTGGCTTCAAAACGGCAGTCCACAAACCAATGGGTGACTTCACTGATGCTACATCCATTATATTTACAGTCTGTGGTCAAAGTAACTCGAGAATTTATATAAATGGTCAGAAATCCCTCCGAAATACCACATTAAGACATCAAGACATCGAGGAACACCACAGAAAACCCCATGCTGTGATTTGAATGAAACACTTTTGACATTTGGAGATTTCTGCGAGAATTGCATTTTTCAGCATATCTGAGAGCCAGGAAAGGTACATGTAGAGGTTAAGGAGTGATGGGCTTATGAATACATTTTGAATTTATGCAAGATTCTTAACTTTAGGAGCACATATCTGCATCTCTGTATGTCCTGTGGCCTACTTCGGCTATCCTTGCCTACAGTATAAAACCACTTGCCGACACGTGACCAAAGTTCCGTTCTGAGGTCTATTTATGACTCCGGAGCAGGTTCAATTTCCTGAAGGTCATTAATGAAGTAGAAATCCTTGGAAGTGCTGCTAATTGAACCTGTAGTTCAGAATATGTTATCACAGATATTAAGGTAGAAGTTTAGACTGATTGTGGTGCTGCTGAACCCAAAAAGTCTGAGCATAATTATTTGACTGAACTCCATCAAAGTGCTATTTTTTTTTCATAAAATTTCAGCAATGTTTACATTGGCCTGTCATAGACCCAGACAAAAAGAACCAGACAAAGCCTCCAAAATGAATGTGAAAAAAAAGAAAATCAACAGTGTATTTGATGTTGATAACTTTATTCGGCTTATTGTCTGCAGCAGAAGCATCATCTATTTGATCAGTATCATCAAACAGAAGGCTTGAGAAGGAGCAGCAAACAAGAAGCTGTGTCACAGCAGAGGAGGAAGATCCCTGTTGGGAACATTTGTTTAGAAGTTTTGAGTGGGTGGCATGTTTTATAGATAAACCACATGAAATAACTGAATATCAGCGCACACGTTGCATAACTTGTCTTTCAGTGACCCGACTGCTAGCTCATAGATGTGGGGAATTTTACATCACTTTGATATCAAATTTTTCCATTCAGGCTTATTGAGTTGCAGTCACTCCAGCAGCAATCACTGTAACAAGCTGCCATAGTCTGGATCCAGCCCAATGAACCGCTCTTCTCCCATTAAAGCCATATTTGTTTGCTTATCAAGAAAAAAAAAAAGGATGAATTCAGTAATACATGGACTGTGGTTTCCATTCAGCTAGCAATTCAAGCTACATCTCTGTAATTAGGCTGTATCCTGTAATGGGACCAATGGTTTGTCAGCAACAGCCTGAGAGATGAACAATGACGGATTGGATAGTCTGATTACGTCATGGTTAACATGTGTTAATATGTGTAACAGGTAATGAATAGTTAAAGGTAGTGATGGTGAGATGAAGCCTCATGAAGCATTGAAGCTTTTTGGCAAATTGGTTCGCAAAAGGGTTAATTTCTCACAACACCACCTGTTGGTGTAAAACAGGCACATATTTTACAGATGATCTATGTGATCTGTGATACACTGTGTCAGAGATGGTTTTTGACTGTATTTTGCACCGGTAGAGACTTAGAAATAACGATGGAGAAAACATGAATTTCCACATAATCCATTTATATCAATATACTGTGCCATTTTTTGTGGTGTACTATCATTATAATAACTGTATAATAAACGGATATCCTTGAGATGAATGCGGCTATCAAACGTCATGATATAATAATAGCGGGAGGGGCAATATTAGTATTCTACAACTGGAAAGTGGCAGTGCTTTAACCAGGCAGAGGGCGGTGAATGGGCGCGTGTAGATCATAGATGTAGAATAAAACCGTGTAGATTGGAACCACTTTCCGAACCAGTCACGTGGTACGGACGGGCAGCAACGCTTCTGATGTCATCAATATCGTCATTTGTCTAAAACAGTACAAGCCTTGCTACACGCTTCACGGACAACTTCCGGGATTTCTCGACGCACGCTTCTTAGCCTCAGCACAGAATCGCTAGTTAAAGGGCCTTTCAGACCAAATGCTGTTCAAGTCAAAGCACTCAAATTACATTCATTTCTTTTTTTAAACGTTTTTCTGTCCTGAAGTTTTAATGTGTCGCAACATTTCAGTTTATTTGGTGTTACAGTCAGAATAGTGACATGATACAAACTGCTTACATAACTGCTTACGTAGCCTTTGTGTTTTACACGTGGAGTAGGCCCATAATGACAAGGAGGCTATCCCTGCTTCACTTTCATTTACTTCACTCAGAACTACTGTAAGCCTGCCCAACGGCACATGATCCCACAAGCAATGTCCAAAATGTATTACTGTGTGCTCTTCATTCTTTCTTATTGTCTTCAAATGGGGTGATCCTTTAGGGGCCAGTGTACTACATCCAAACTGCTTGCTGGATGGTGGAATAGATTTGGAAACTCCCTCATCACTTGCCTGCTCTAAAAATGTTTTATATTATGTCTTTACTTATGTTGCTTGCTTGTAATTGCATTTGGTAATACACCATAGAACTACTATTTCAGAGAGCTTTTCAGTGACTATTTATTCATCAGCAGTGTCATTTGCGGAAGGTTTATTTAAGGACCGGAGACAAGTTAAATATAGTCTGTGA
This sequence comes from Sander vitreus, assembly GCF_031162955.1. Lineage (NCBI taxonomy): Eukaryota > Metazoa > Chordata > Actinopteri > Perciformes > Percidae > Sander > Sander vitreus. The sequence continues at coordinate 23,623,858 of NC_135864.1, read as the reverse complement.
AATCTTTTCACCATCCGAAGCTATGCTTGCTCGGCAGTTAAAAATGAGATTGTTTGAGGACAGCAACATCGTCATCATTTATAAATATGACAAATACATTAAAATAATTGCATAAAATAAATTGCAGATGATTGCATTATTTGTGTCAGTGGTTACTTTGCTGTACTGTGAGTATTCAAGCAACGTACATGGCAATGTTGTTTCAGAGACACAACTAGGCCAATGGCACGAGGTAAACCGGCACATTTACACTGATTACGCTGACTGGATTTCAGCAGAAACTTTAGCTAAGGACAGGACAGCTTACTGTGTGTCAGGAAACTTAAAATCACTCAATATCTGACTTTTACTTATGCACAACTAAACTTCACCCACCCTGTACACTCCAAAGACATTTTCACTGAGCTTGCACACATTATTTTTCTGCCTTATCTAGGAGAAAGCAAAAATTAAATAAATACAAAAAAGTTGGGAGGATGGCCCAACATTCTAGTAACATATTGTGCCAATTTTTTCAATGTATTTGAACGATCAATTTCTTAATTCATGAGGAAAGTTTAATAGCTTTGTTGTCATCTTGTGCAAAACTTGCAACACAAAGAAGCAGGGCAGTTGCCGTAATGAGCTAAGCACATTCATTTAAATCACTGTCCATTTAACTAAAACTGAAATGAAGCAAAAATTGAATAAGATAGAATGCAGGATTAAGGAGCCTCAGCATACGTCCACTTCTTTTATACGTATATGTTCATTCATATGTGTTCACTATATTAGTTTAGCTTGTTAGTATGCTAACTGTTTAGCCGAGACTGATGGGACTGTCACTAGTTTTGCAGGTTATTGGTCACAAATCAGTATTGGACAAATTGAAATCTGACCTGATGATGGCGCTCGATCAAAAATCACAGGATCCCCAAAGTTATACTGATGATTCCGTGCAGAAGGTGAATGTCTCAACTAAATGTCTGGTGTAATTCGTGTTGCCTTTATGTTGTATAGAGCCAGTTTGGCAGTAGACCTCCATAGAGGAGCCAGATGTGGTCACAAAGAGACTCATGGTGCCAGTGTAGAGCCTCTATTGTGATGTCACAGTGGTTGTTGGTAGTTGTGATGTCAGTGCTGTTCACCATATGTCTCTCCCTGGAGAGGAGGCTCTCCACTGATTAGCAGAGCAGCTTGTTGCCCAACAGGCCATGAGGTTGGATGACCTCTGGGGGTGAAGAGCCATGTAATCTACTTGATGGGACAAGGTTGTAACACTTCTGTGTGTGTGTGTGTGTGTGTGTGTGTGTGTGTGTGTGTGTGTGTGTGTGTGTCATTAAAATGGACTCACTGATTGCAGTTTGCATTTTGTAAGTGGAGCTGAAAAAGCTGTAAATACATGAGCAAAAGCATTCTGCTGTCATTGTGGCTGTGACCTCCCTGGCTCTGCTGTCTATGATCTCATGCTTATGATTCTGTGCAATAACAAAGATAGTTTGTCTGAAATTATGATTTTATTATCTTGTTTCTCCTGCTGTTAGTTGTTACTGAGACTAATCTAACACTCAGGCATTAGCATTTTGCAGATGCTCAGCCATTAAACTGTGTGCCATCTCCGCTGCGTCCATCACCAATTATAGAAATTGCATGTGAGGAAATTTAAGCACACAGAGTGTGTGTATTTGGGTGAGTGTTGATGCATGTGTACTTGCGCTTTGCCTATGTGTTAATGCTCTTTATGGTTGGCCAGCCATTAAAGTGTCTCCTCCAACTCCTCTCTCCTCCATTTATACAATCATCCAGTCCAGCAGTGCACACACACAGCTCCGCTCGACACCTGCAGACCTGCACTGAATCCAGACACCATGCACTCCCAGCACTGAAACCACTGCTGAGCAATAGGCACATACAAAATACACATAACACAACACACATGAAGAAACATCTTCACCAATTTGACGACACATGCGCAGCATTTAGAAAACAAGGCTCACGACACAAAAAAACTGTTTCCAGGGGAGACTAAAATGTGACGCACATGGCTGAAACGCTTGGTGTTTGTGGCTTATGAAGTTATTGAAGTTGGCTATCTGTCATTGTGATGCCATGATTCAGATATTATCAGTGATGTCCAAATGAAGCGTCATGAAGCATTTCCTTTATTTTCTGAGCCCATTATCTATTAGTGGGCTCAGAAAATAAAGAAAATGGTTCCCAACGCTTCATTTGGATATCACTAGATATTATAATACTGTAATAATAAGCAAAAGGCTTAACAGCAGATATCTGCAATAATATCTGAATCATGCCATCACAATGTGATGCCAATGTATCCAGATAAAAAAATCAGAAAATGCAAAGATGAAGAAGCATTTCATCATGCAATTTCAAAAAAAAAAAATGAATATACTCATTCAGATGAATATAATAACTGCTTATCTTGTAGGAAACGTAGACTGACACACTGATTTTGTTGTGGTGTAACACATTCTATAGTGTCCGAACCATTACACATGCTATGCCAATAAACTGCTGGGAGGCAGCCAGATTCTTAAAAAAAATCTATAAAATCTCTGGGTTAATGGCAACACACTATAATTATAGGGAATGCAAAATAGCTGGGGTTCTATTAATAAAAGTGAGAATGAGTATTGCTACTGGTGCAGATTTCAAAAGAAGAAAAAAAATCAACCTAAAATATGGGACTACTCGGTTATGAAGATAGTAGGGCTGTTCATCCCTTATACTGTCCCTAAAGGTGATACTGATGATGATGATGATGATGATGATGATGATGATGATGATGTTGACGATGATGGCATGAGAAGAGAGACAGGCAGAGAGACAGACAGAGAGAGAGAGGGCGAGAGAGAGAGAGAGAGAGAGGAGGGATATCGCCAGTTACTAGCCCCAGCCGGCCAGCCAGCCTCCTCTGCCTGTCAACGGGATGATCGCACCATGTACCGGGACCCCGTTCCTTCCCAACGGAGCCGCGTCGTGATGACTGACCGCGGGCACAGCTGCAGCCCGGTGACTCTACACATTTCCTCCGTCCAGTAGCTGATTTCTCCGGCGCGGCGGCGCGGTGTGGAGCCGGAGCCTTGGCGCACGCATCCACGCTCTCACGCACTCACAGGCTGCCTCTGTGGCGCGCACTTTGCTCCGACACATTCTTTCGAGACGTCTCCGATCTCGGTCCTTTCTTACCTTCTGGGGATTTTGAAAACTTGAGCGACTTTACCGTCGCAGGCAGAGAACAAAAGGCGAGCGGACGGACAGCGTCGGTGCGGTGAATGTAGTCTGCAGCGGGGCGCACAGCGGTGCTGCTGGACCGGCCGAGGACGCACCAAGTCCCGTCCCACTTCCCCGTTTCACCCCCGGTGTCCCGAACACGGCCAACATGATTGTCCTCGGGATTGTGCTTGCTCTTTTCGTCTCAGGTACGTTCAGTAAATTGACTGATTACATTAAAAAGGAAAACAGGCTTTCACCACTCAGTGTTTGTCTCTAGATGGCCCCTGGCTCGCAAGTTGGATAGAGATGAGGATGGAGAGTCACACAAAGTAAAGAGCCTCTGTTTTGTCATCCCTCCATCACTCCGAGGTGCTTTTTCTGGCTCGTTTGGTCAATTTTCCGGTCTTAGAGCCACGGGGATAAAAATAAGTGTGTTTTTATTTCCTCCCAACCTTTCAGCAGAGTAAAAAAATAAAAATAAAAACGTCTCATATGGCTGTTATTGACTATTTCAAATATAATTTGTATCTCAACAATAACTCGTTTTTCGGCTGCGGTGCTGTGTCTCAGCAGGCTACGCCCTTCCAGCTGCACGCAAACTTTCCAACATGCGGACTGAAAGCTGTCAGACCCTCAGAGAGACATATATAGAAGCTCCAACAGTTCCTCTGATCGGTTTTTATTTTTAATTTTACATATCCAATGTTTGAAAGTGTAGAAGAATATATCGTGTAAGAATAAAATGTCCTGTAGCCTGAGATGGTCTCGCTCTCTCTCTTGGCTGGCATGTGTAAGATAAGACATTTGCAGAATTACTGGAGCAAAGTGCTCTTGATAAACAATTTTGAACAGAATACACCTAATAAAATATCTTATAGTAACAGACAAATCTTTGGGCTATGATTGTATTACTTGCAATATCATTTATACTAAAGGTTGTTATAATTGAACTGAGCGAATCCTGAGTATTGATTTTCTGGTCAACCAGTCAATGAGCACAAAACGTAAAAGGGGAGCTTGAAGTGACCAAGTGGAGTCAGAAAGACTCTTAACTTTTGAGCCAGAGCAGAATCGGTCACATCAAATCCTTCAAAAGTGAACTTGTTTTAAAATCAGTTTGTAGTGCTGAAATAATCTCTCTTTTTTTTATATATCATATGGTGTCCAATTTGCAGATGAAACAAGGAGTTTAAACAGAGTTGGACCAGAACACAGATAGTTAGATTGATAGATAGATAGATTTGTTTTCACAGTCTGTTTCATGCACATGGCAATATACACGGACAAATACATCAACAGATAACATAAAGACAGGCACAAGACACATAGAAACAAGCACATTTACAACAACGATACCGTATCTATGCAAAGTCAGCGAGATAGTTTAGCAGACATGCAGCCCTGAATGCACCTCGGTCAGTGTGATGATCCGGGTCTCTTTATTTCAGCTGTATTTAAGCAGCTTGTCTTCCAGCAAACTAAGGAGAAAATTGGGTTTCGGGTATGAAGTTGACTGATTTTAGAGTTGCCTACAGGTTAGACACCCTATCAGATGCTCAGAGAGGTTTTCCTTGGTTATTGTAAATAGAGGAGCTGTACAGAAAATGTATCAATTTACAGTGAATTAAATTACTTACTCTGGACTGATAGTAGACCTTTTTTTTTTCCAAATATATTCCGTTCATTTCATTTTTTTTTCATTTATTGAATGAAGACGATCCATCCTGTTAGAGTCGTGACTATTATGATGGCGAGAGGATGCTTGAATTGCTCCTTTATGTATTCAAATAGATATATAATATGATAATAGCAGCTGAAAATGATTTTTAAAGATTGAAATCACCTTAATGCCATGAAAAGTTGTGTTAAATGGTTTCTTACATACACACACGCACACACACACACACACACACACACACACGCACACACACACACACACACACACACTGAAACACTTCGCTTACCAATCTCAAACCAAATGTAGAATGAACCTTTCTTACAATTCTGAATACACGGTGTTGTTTGACATCCATGCTGCTGGTAGATGATCACTTTGTAACTCAGTGTGTGTGGTGTGAGCGTGGAACTGTTACCTCTCTTCCTTTGTCTCTGTGTGTGTTTAGTGTTCAGGAGCCTGTGTGGCCGCTCAAAGCTTGTAACTTTACAGCTCCATAAACGTACTCGGAGAGAACGTCTCTGTTGTTTACAGCACAATAGTGAGCCATGTTGTGGTGATAAATGGCTGAGTGTGTTCAGAGTCACGGACAGGTGTCAAGGGAGTTTTAGCCAAAGAGCTAATGTGGCATTTTAACGAGTGTCCATGGCTCTTTTTTTGTTTTTGTTAAGATTTCTTTTGTGTGTGTGGCATTTTTATGCCTTTATTTTGACAGGACAGCATAGACATGAAACGGGAGAGGAGGAATGACATGCAGCAAAGGGCCGCAGGGCGGAACTGAACCCGCGGCCGCTGCGTCGAGGACTGAGCCTCTGTACATGGGCGCACACTCTACCAGGTGAGCTGCCCAGGCGCCCAGTCCATGGCTCTTTATCAGACATGGGGACTCGAGTACGGGACGCGGACTGGAGTCACACTTGAGTCGCACACACGATGTTGTCCTCAAAAGATTTCGGACAACATCGTCGACTCGGACTCGAGGTGCGGGACTCGTGAACAATCCTAATTTTTAGGAAATGTCTTGATGAACTGAATGTTCTTCCCCTTCCTGCGTAATTATGTGGTATTAAGATAGTAGATAAAGGATTCTGGCTCAACCACATCTGATTTCATCAGGTACCTGAAAACACACCCTGATAGGATAGCAATCATGTTTAGCTCAGCATTGGCCATGTAACGTTAGCTTGCTTTGTGCTTTAGCCTCGACCTACGGAGGTAAACTCCGACTGACGTTCGCTAGATGTTATGAAGAGATGAATGAGCGTTTGTTTGTTTGCCAAACTTGTGGTAGTCGATTTACGTAATCATTTAGGTTTATTGTTGATCATATAACACTACAGTTTTATTTAGTTCACGTTACACTGGGTGTGAGAGTCTGGGGGATGTGATGACTTACAGTAGTTCATAGGCTGTCATTAGTTGTAGACGCAGTGCATATTACATGGTTGTGCTCTGTAGGCTTCCTGATACCCTGAGTACCTCAATATTTGGTCTGTACTGTACTGTACGTTCATGTTACAAGGCAAGTACAGTTATTAACTTATAAGTAAAACATTCTTGGTGGGGTTTTTTGTCATATTGCAATAGCCTGTTTACACTGATTATATCCAACAACTAGCTGATTCTGTATGCTAATAGATAAAGGAGTCATAATAACATTTTACATGCATTGAATTCCTTAAATACAGTATAGCTATGCAGTGTTCTGAGCAGCCTGGATTGAACGCAGCAGGTAATACAACACTCATTATAACCACCAGGGACCTGAGACTTGACTTGGACTCTGACTATGACTTCATTAGGTTACATATTACAGATAGTAGGTACGGGTCACTGTATAGAAGCAGATTGATCCAAGCTGGACTAGGAAACAAAGAGTGGTGCGTTGTTCTCTGACGTTTGGAGAGATCGTGACTGAGCAGAAGGAAAACAAACTGCTAAATACTTGTTACCGAAAATCACAATGGTCAGAATAATGTGGATGAACCATGAGTGTGAAGGGCCAGGTCATTGGGCCAGACACCTTTATGTCACCTACAATAAAGAAGTTAAGGCCTGAAGATGGGAGATTGGTCAACACATTCTACACAATGTGGGTAGGAACGGAGGTTTGTGAGAGACACACGTATCAAACAGAATTCATTGGCACGGTGGATCAGTTGTTAGCACTTCTGCCTCACAGCAAGTTGGCACTGCAGACTTTGATCCCCGGTCTGGGCAGAGTTGGATCCCCAGTCCGGACAGGGCCTTTCTGTGTGGAGTTTGCATGTTCTCCCTGTGTTTGCTCTGGTTTCCGCCGGCTGCTTTGGTTTCCTCCCACAAATAAAGACATGCATGCTAGGTTACTAGGACTACAGTTGAAAATGAACCGTCTGGCTAACACTGGCACATTTACAGAAATGTTGATTAATGTGCATAGTCCTTATAAAATCAATACATTGTAATCTTTAATCAATGTCCACGTTAAATGTAAGAGTACACACAGAGAGATGTGCCAGCTCGTGGCGCTCCGATCGAACTTTGGTCTTGTCTGGTTGTGAGGCTTCATCAGGGCAAGCCTAGTCTCGCTAGTTCCTCCACAGCGCTGCGGAGGAAGGTCTGGCTAGTGCACACAGCATTCCAGGATGGGAGAAAAACGTGCTCTGGTTTATTGGCATTTCTTTAAACCAATCACAATCGTCTTGGGCGGTGCTAAGCTCCATACAGAGCCACGGTCCCTCTGCTAAATAGCCTCGGGAAGGAACTTGTTTTGGTGGAACGTGTACGTTCAAAAGTTGTTTTAGTCGTGCAACAGAAAACTCAGATTGGACAGATAGTCTAGCTAGCTGTCTGGATTTACCCTGCAGAGATCTGAGGAGCAGTTAACCATAGTCCTCAGAAATCCACCGGAGTTTAGAACGCAACACAACACACATCCAGGCGGAACGTCGTGGATATAGACTAGGGCACGCCCAAATCTAGCTGCTGCTGCTGGAGGAGTCACCTGACGTAGCTTAAAGGTGGAGTCTAACAGGATGACTTTCATTTTCAGTTGGACATCACACGCCAAAACTGTGTTGCTCACTCTTATACAGCATGTGCTCAGACTCAGGTTGGTGGCAGATTGAGGTGTGTTTAAACAATCTGACTCACCTCTAAATTCCAACGGGTGGAAGCTGCTCTCTGCTTAAAATTCGCCCTAGGCCTATTTCTTTTACGGAGCCGGAAGGGGGGCGTTCAACAGGCCGGGCATGTAAGTGCTACGGCTAGAGCATCTGGTCATTTTTTTAAATAAACTGTGCAGACCCGATCGTCACATCACTACAAAATGTTAACAACTGAAAAGCCATACATATTTGATCCAATCTTTGATTGTCAACTGGACTAGATGGAAGAAACCATCAAACTGTGTAGATTACTTAGTTTTATGGCAGAAGCACAAATCCGCGCCTGGTCCCGGTAATATAGTTGGTAGATTACTGTGACAGTAAATATACTATAAAGATGCATCAGTTTCAAAGCATATTTATGTGTTTATTTTCTTCCTAAACACACATGTGGGTATGTATTATCAAGTGCTCATTTGTCCATATCAGCTGAGCAGCTCCCAGCCCCTCAGCAGACGTTCCCTTGGTTGGGAATGCGTGGATTCTGTCCCTGCTGTAGCAGCACTAATGAAATTCCCTCACAGTTGTTTTTCTGTGAGGCCGGTTTGTGCTGCAGCACGACCCGCTGTGTTCATTAGCCTGTTAATGGTTGTCCAGCTTGTAGTGACACCGTAATGTTGAGTGACAGGCTCATATATCTCACTGTCTCTCTGCCTCAGGTTTACCCCCCCCCCTCTCCCTCAAGGCTTTCAGATTGTGTCTGATTTTCCTTTTTTTTTTTCAATCTCAATCTAAATTCCCCCTCCGATTCAGTGGCGCGTCAGAATAAATTGTTCTCGTCGTTCAATGAGGAAGTGCAGTCAACCGACGCCGGTGTGCAAACACATTTGGAGCAGCGGGGGTTGACGTCTTATCTGTGCGTAGGCAGGTGTGCATGTTTGTGTGTGTATTTTCAGGGATGGGAGGGTGCGTGACAGACGCCACTACTGGCTGTTTGAAGACTCACTGATACTGATCCTTTGGACTGGTGGTGCCCACAGGAATATTTACCTTCTCCCTGAGATCTCATACAGTTCCCCCCTTACCCGTCTCACTCAGCGTCCCACTCACACTCAGTGTTCGGGTCTTACATACAATACTATTCTCAGCCAAAGTTAGAATAGTTATATACTTATATAGTAATAATAATAATAATAATAATAATAGTTAATTTTTTTGTCCGCGTTCCTCTCACTGCTTTGAAGTGGATGGGACTCTGTATGTATTTCCATGCACCAATCAGCATTTAGCAACATTTCAGCAATCAAATGGAGTCATTGGAATGGTAATATGACTTTTTTCGAGTTGAATGGTGGTCGTCTTGCTCCCTCCTAGCGCCTGTGAGCATCAGGAAGTATCGCGTGATATCAGGTCTCGCGATGTATCGAATTGCTTCACGGCACTGCACAGTTTGAGTGAGTGAGTTTTTCACACCATATCGTCATGGCTGAGCTGGCAAAAAACATGCAGAAAGCTAGGAAAGAATTCTCGGAGGAACAGAGAAAGAGGAAACGGCAGACGGAGTCAGACACGAGTAAACATAGGAGCTGCCAAATATCTATTCAGAAGCTGTAGGGGGAGCTCTATAGAGAGACCTGCGAGCAAAAACCGAGAAAACAGCGAAGAAATGGCCAAAAACTGAATAGCGCCTCTTTAAATTCAGAAACATCCTCCTGTCCCACAAACTCATCAGTATCAGCTGCTTCTAGCTCTTCATTGAAACTGTATGATCTTTATGTTGAGGGAAACCTGAGGAATGGCTTCACAATGTTATGCACATGGACACATTTCTCCCAAATTCAGCAGACATATTTGGTATCTTTGGAATATCATTGATCAGTGTTTGTTATCCTTTGCCAGACAGAAAAAAGCTCAGACACAGGCATTCTGTTTCAACACAAGTCAGGTGACACAGGATGAAGACAAGGCCTGCGTAGGGACGACGTCACGGTGATGGACGGGTCAAACAAACACGGGCCTTTCCCCCAGGAGACTGTTCGTGTAAAACCAAGAATCAATGGTGACTCTTTTTAACTTATGTACGTAACACGCTTATTCTGCTGGCACGTAATATGGTGTAAAGAGGTCGCGGCCATTTCATATTTTTCTTTTTACCTTCAGAGCAGAGAACTGGTCCAGAGCCACAGACGACGTTCAACAGCTGTTTACACAGGTTGAGTCACAATGAACTCAGTGCATGGAATGCTCCTTTACATAAAAAGAAACATTGCTGGCTGATGTATTGATACATATGTAATATTGGTCTAACTTTTGAAAGTACCTCATCTACACACACACACACACACACACACACACACACACACACACACACACACACACACACACACACACACACACACACACACACACACACACACACACACACACACACACACACACACACACACACACACACACAGGTGTCAGGTGTTTGAAAGTGTATCTCACTGTGCTCACATATTGCTGATGATTCCACAGCTCTGCAGGTGGTGTGCTTTGAACAACAGAAGGCAGAAACAGACAGAGAGCTAGAGACAGAGAGAGAGACACAGACAGAGAGAGAGAGAGAGAGAGAGAGAGAGAGACAGAGATTGTCTTATCTGTATTGATCTCCAGTGACAGACGATGACGTCTATGAAGAGCAATGAGGCCAGAGAAATGAGCATCATAAACCTGCTTTGATGATGAGTGTAAAAAGCTGCTCGGAAGCTTGAGTAAGAGAGAATGAGAGAGAGAGAGAGAAAGAGAATGAGAGAGAGAGAGAGAGAGCGAGAGAGAGAGAGAGATGGAGAGGATTAGAAGTGATGTGGATGAGCTTGGTGAAAGGAGTGAGAAATTCATCTTCCTTCTTCTGTCACATTTAATGAAAAATGAGCAGCTCACCTGGCCTCCGTCCACCTGGTTACATCTAATACGGGTGGAGAGGTGTGTGTGTGTGTGTGTGTGTGTGTGTGTGTGTGTGTGTGTGTGTGTGTGTGTGTGTGTGTGTGTGTGTGTGTGTGTGTGTTCTTCTCAAAGGGAATGGTGTATCCAAGGGGGTAGTTTGGAGGTCTTCTGTGTGTTTTGTTGATAACTGGGATTTGGAACTCAAACACAGGAGCGGCAGATGGTGTGTTGGCTTCTGCTTCTGTGGCTGAGTGTGTGTGGCTGAGTGTGTGTGTGTGTGTGTGTGTCAAGTGTGTGAAGGCGTTAGATTGAGTGCTGTATGCGTGTGTGTTAGTGTGTCTGACAGCAGACAGCGGTCCCTGAAGGAGCTCAGAGCCAGGGCTGATCCCAGGTCAGTTGCGGCATGACCTCAGGCCCATCTGCTCTTATGATGACAGATGTGTCAGAGACTGGCTTCAGATCTGTGGCTGCACCCACAATCCCACAGGCGGTTGGCAGGAGGACCCCTCCCACACATTTAGTTGGGTTCTTCAAATCCTAAATATGTTGGGAAAGAATCAAATGTGTTTCTACTCTTTACTTTTGCTCTGACAGTAGGACGGAGTAAGAGTCAAAGTCGGAAAAACCGAACCATGTGATATTCCAAACCTTCTGCGGTTGATAAACGCATGGCACGTCCATGGAATTGTTTTTTTCTAATGCCTTTATTCATATTTCAGCGATAATACAGCCCGGATGTTGTATGTGGTTTGGATATTGTCGGAATTGGCAGAATCTTTGCTTTTGCGTCCTTTCATTACATTACATGTCATTTTGCTGACGCTTTTATCCAAAGCAACTTACAGTTGCTACATATGTCAGAGGCTGCACGCCTCTGGAGCAACTAGGGATTAAGTGTCTTGCTCATTGGTTGATGTATCACAGTGGGAATTGAACCCAGATCTCCCACACCAGGTCAGAAGACGTTTGCCCCTTCACGATCCCCCCCTTGCACCACTACAGCCGTCTAAGCCTTTGAGACAGGCATTGGCGTCCTGTTGCGTCTCTGGAATATGGGTTCATATGTGTGAACGGAGCGTTACAGTCTGTCTTAAAGCCTGACATGACAACCCCCCAACAGTTATCCTCAGGGCCTCTTCTGACTCTCTCTCTCTCTTCCAGCCTTTTAACGGACCACAGTCCCACTCTGCACCAACACAAGGACTGGAGGCAGCAGCTGCTTTAGTGCACCAGGACATGGCAGGAGTTCCTTTTGGAAAGTGGGAGGCATTCATCACTGTCTCACACCTTTGCAACCATGCGGACATTATCCATTATTTTTGCTCTGATCACAATTACACTAATTATGGCTCCTCTGTTAGGTCAGTTCTTCAGTGAGGGAAATGGGAATGTGGAGCGTAATGATTCAAAGCCTCTGAGTGGCTGTGAAATGTGCAGGTGACACGCTGACTTCTCTTCTCTTCTCAAATTATTGTGGTTAATTTCGTATTCGGGTATAAAGTGGCAGAGAGGAGAACCGAAGCGCAGCTCATATCCCTGATTTTCTGCTGCTGCTCCACATGCTGCTCCCACATATTTTTATTATTAGATTGGTTGACCTACCCTGGTGCTGCAGAACTAATTTGACCAATATGACGACGGTTTTGCTCTGATAAAAGGTCACCCAGACCCCAATGATTGACTCTCAACTTAAGCTGTTACTAAGGAAGGAGAATAGGGAGCGTTAGATGTCCTCTGATCACACTCTGCTGCAAGGCATACTGGGTCATGTTAGTTTCTCTATGGCTGTCCAACATCTGTAATGCAATAAAACAAGTTGATATTGCTTGTTTTGTCCTTATGTTTTCTAAAGAAACCCAAGATGATGACTCAACGCACCCCATTAGCTGTGATTTTGAGTTAGAATTGACATTAGGGGTGTCACTTCTCTAATACGGAGAAGTATCATCACGCACAGCTTTGTCAGTTTACCAGAATCTGGTTCAAACCGAAGAAAAAATAATTTGTTGATGAGAGAAGAAGGAGAGAGATTTTTACGTTGGGAACAATTTTTGCTGTTTTTAGAAGCTCGAGAAAAAGCAGTGGACCTTGACTTAGGATCAATTTGTCAAACTATGATGTTATTTCTTGTTATTAATGCAAACATAATCCATGCAACCTAATTCTTGAAATACACTGTAGAACTGACATAGTTGTGTCCATTGCAGTGGCTTCTTGACGTTACTTCTGAAATGCAGCCTGTTGAGTTAAAACTTGTTTTATTTTCAGCCTTTTAGCATAGTTGCTTGTTTCCTCCATTTATTACTTCATCAAAACAGTCCAAATGTACTTTTTAGAGCACACATGTCAAACTCAAGGGCCACGGGCCGAACCAGGCCCCTCGCAGATTCTAATCTGGCCCGCATATCAATTTAGGTTCACAATAACTTTATTGTAAATAAACCCCAACAAACAGGAAACTGTTTTTCAGACTACAATTACGCGACCCTCAGAGCAGAATTTGCCGACTTTGAGACTCAGAAATTCCCCCAGAAGCAGAGAGTTTTCATATTCAGGCTGTTAAACAGGTTGCTGTGAGTCGGCCTACTTTTTAAAATTTGATCTTTGTTTTGCTTGATTTGCTGAAATCTATGATGGTTAAGGAACTTTTTAGCTGACTTTTGTAGGGCTTTATGTCAACAACAATGCGACAAAAGTCGAAAAAAACGTCATTCTGTAATACAGTCAAAGACATTTTACTTTTCTCAATAAAAGCATGTCAATAAACTATACATCTCTCTCTGGCCCTTGATGTGATTCTCATTTTCCAGAGTGGCCCTTAGTGAAGTTGGGTTTGACGCCCCTGTTTTAGAGCTTTGAACTGCATCTCCTTCATCCGCTGAGGAAGACTCTGCTGACTCGCTTGAGTGAAAAGCAGATGACAATTTGTGTTTGAAACTCCATTTGCTGATGAAACCGTGAAAAAAGCTAGTCTGTGGACCTTGAGTCGGGATCATTTTGTTATTTATATCCCTAGTTTATTGACATGAAGTAGATAATAATAATAAGAGATCAGATTGACGTGAAGAAGGAGCCACAGCCTGTTGAGTTATACTTTGGAATTTTTATTTGCTCAGACTTTTACATTCTGTCACGTTAAAATGGTTTAAATTTTAAATGTAAAGTGACCATTCTAAACAACAGGAAATAGATAAACACACACACACACACACACACACACACACACACAGCTTTACAGTAAAGTGCTAATTAATAATTAAACTAGCTTCCTGTTCCTTTGCTGTTTACCGCAGTCCCAAAATGTTGACTCCATCCATCTGAAAGTGACGTGTGATTTTTAAGTCACAGTGCGTGTTATTATGTCTTTAGTCTCTTTGATGCAAACACTGCTCACTATACTTTTCTTTGTTGGATGTTCAATGTGCGTTTGTATCGATGGCTGTCTGTCCATTCCACCCAACAGGAACTCCTCTCTTTGTTCCAAACCAACCAACAATGTGAAACGCATCACTTCCACTCCATCGCACCATTTCCTCACCGCTGGATCTGAGTCTTTCTGTGGCAAATATAAGAGATAGATCTTTGTGACGATCAGAGCAGTGTGTTGTGACCAGGTCAGGCAGTGACACTGTGCAGGTGTAATAATAGAAGGGGATTAGCTGCCGTGGTGCTTTGTGCTGTGAACTAATCCAGCAGCTTTCACAATAAATCCAACCCTGTGACACTTGCTGTAAAATACACTGCATCTCTGTGTGTTTATGGAGATTATATTTCCATGTGAAGATGATATATTGATACTGAAGTGCGTCATTGTTAGACAATGAGCTGGTGTACCTGTGATAGTACCCTCAGGTGGTGCTGTGTTCACCTCTGTATCACACTTTATTGCTCCCAAGTTCATCTGTCTGTCCATCTGTCCTTCACACGTAATGTATCAGAGTGCTGAGAGATTCGTTGCGGGGAAACTCTATGTAATTTCCTTTTTTTCAGATTTGCACTGACCCAAAGAGGAGACTACAATTACTGGATCTAAAGATAAGATGAGATCATCTTTTATTGGTCCCACGGCGGGGACATTCGTAGAGTTAGCAATAACAAGAGGCAGCAGTAAAAAGACAAGATATACTAACTAAGTAAAGAGTAAAACGCAAAATATCAGTAGTAGACTGAACGGTTGAATTGTTGCACATAGGAAATATTGATATTGCACAGTTCATATACATTTTATATGGATGGCTGTCTGTTAGTTTAATGGATAGAGGGGCATCCTGGGACAGAGTTGGCCTTCTTCATTAGTCTGTTCAGTAAAAGATGGCATATAACTTTTGTCAGGTGTGTGTTTTAGTGACATTTCTCAATGTGTGTTCGGAATGAACACTAAGCAAATTTGGACTTTGTATTATTTTGGAGTATTGGACTTCTAAGTGTTTGAATTTGCTACGGTAGCAGCTGCACAGACGCTAGCTGTAGTGTGAGTGAGAGGAAATGAAACGTCTCATTTGCCTCAAACTCTGGAACACTTGGTCAGAGACGTGACCTGCACTCTCTGGATCGAGTCCATGGCAAACAACCCAACGTGTTTCATCAAAGACTCTTGTGTGTATCACACAGTGGCCATGTGCAGCAGATGGCACACTCTATGTTCATTGTTTTCAATGGGAAAACAATGAGAAACTGATGGAGAGTGCTGCCTGCCGCCTGCAGACACGCTGTGTGTTCTTCCCTTCTGCTGTCTACAGGTGACAAACAGTTTTATTGGAAAATCTACCAAAATGGAGGCACGTACATTTATTTATCCACATGCACTCCTTGTTCTCCTCCAGAGAAGATACATCAGTGAAGAGCTTCTTCCTCTGACTGAATATGTAATCTGGGACGAAAAAGGCTTACTGCCAACGTTAGCTTTAGCCATAGTCCCCCCCCACAATATTTAGAAGAGGCAAAATTTAAACCGTAAACCCTAAAAGAGGTAACTGTTCAGGGGGCTAAGAACATGTATATATCCTTACTTGTAAATATGTTTCCCAACGATTTCAGAAACCCCTATAGTGGACCGTAACATCCTAACCTCTTTCTCTTTCTCCGTGAAATGAAGCTGCCTTCAAGTGCGCTCGGAAATGTCCACATCTATAAACGATCTGACGCAAAACAGGAACTGTAAAATATAAAGTCTACTAGTGCTGCATTGGGGGGGTTAGAGAACACAACAGGGGTGCAGAAAAAAAAAATTGTTGCAGAAAAATCACCAGAATGAAGGAAATTAAGTGTTGTGCCCCCCCCCCACCCCAATGTTGAAACAAAACCTACACCCTTGGCTTTAGCTAGGAGAAGTTCATTTCCATGCTTGGCCCTTTGGATTGGCAACATGCACACTGGGGCTCAGACTTCCTGCGGGAACACCTCTTGAGAAACTCCTAAAGGGGCCTACGACTACAATTACTAGGCAACAGCAACGCTGGCTACCTTATTCATTTCAGTGGGACTCACTTTGGTTCAGTGGGGGTCGGTCACACAGACTGTGACTGTGTTTGCCTCTGTAGCATTCATTTGCTTCTCACTTCACAAGCATTCAGATGGAAAGGAAATTATAGAACGTAAGAGCTCATTCAGATTACATGATCAGATGTAACAATGCAAATGACTGAGCGTACTCAGTGGGATAGTGTGTGATTCACTCCATTTGTCTGGATAGGAATGGTACTTATGGTGTTATATATAGGTTGTTTTTGCAGTGGATGTACAGCACATGGTTCCTGTACTTTCCTCAGTGTATTCCAACCGTAACGGCCAGCAGACAGTGGCGGCTGTCTGCACTGACATAGCCAGAGTCACTCGTCTGTGTAGCATAGAATGAAGCTGATTTGATTAGTGTCACAATATAGAAATATAAATGTCAAAGTATTACATGATCTATCGCGGATACATATCCATAAATGAATAACAGTAGGTCTTTTTTTTTCTTCTGGGTTAGATATGTTGGAAATGAACATTTTTATATTTTCCTTTACTGTTAAAATGAAAAACGAGACCTATAACGTGTTCATTAGTGAGCTGTGGACGTGTTGGTATCTCTGGACAGAGCCAGGCTAGCTGTTTCCTACTGTGTCCAGTCTTTATGCTAAGCTAAGTTAACCAGCTACTGGCCCTAGGTTCATGTTCACTCTACAGATATGAAGGAGGTTTGAATCTTTTCATCCAACTCTCGGCAATAAAGCGAATAAGCATATTTCTTCAAATGTCAAATTCCTTTAACAATCCAAGGGAAATGACACAACCGTGTTCATGCTGTCACTGGATGGTTTTAATTGTCCACCCATTTTACACATCAGAGTGTCTGCAGGTGTCGAGTTCTACTGCAAATGTGACAGAGGGAGCTGTGAGACGTCTGATAAATGTCCACAGTGATGTCACCTGAGTCAGCATCAGCCTGTCTGAAGACTGCAGGTTTGAAAGTGAAACAGGTGTGGAGTTGATCTCTGTAGCTCCTTTAGTCATTTGGTATGATGTTTGCTTTTCTGTCCTTTTTTTTTAATTATTATTATTAGTTATAAAAAAAAATCATTTTTAATTTATTCTGAATGCCAGATGCATATTTTTGAAGCCTTATTTCAAAATGTCACCTGAACCGTGCATTCAGTTTAGCAACCTATACCCACAGTTGATGAACGTGTTGACTCGGCTGAGCAGCTGATCTCAGTACTGTTTCTTTATTCAAACCACTGCAGAAGTGAGGTTATTGGACTTTTTTCGCGAAATCAAAAACACATTTTGCCGTTTGTCTAAAAGTGCACTGGTGTGTGTGTGTGTGTGTGTGTGTGTGTGTGTGTGTGTGTGTGCTTCTGGCAGGCAGTATGTGTGTGAGCCGAGCTTGTCATGAACCCACAGGACCATTGGGTTTAAAGGGGAAAAAGCAGCGTTTCCTGTGCAGCAGAGATGGAAGTGATTGTCCGAGTTTGATGATGCCACGCTGAGCGCTTGCTCTGGTGTGTGGACAAAGTGAGTTGTGGCGGAGTGTCGGGATGCGGCGCTCCACAAAGGCTGTTTGTTCAACCAACAATGTTTTATGTATGTGGTTAGCTCTTCATCAGCACACTCAGTATTCAATTTACATACTGTCTACTGATCCGGCACTGAATGTTAAGCTGTTTATGCTCTCTCAGCCACTTTATTCTGACACCGAGACGCGCATGTGAGTATGTGTGTGGAAGTCTATGCGAGTATGTGTGTGTGTGTGTGTGTGTGTGTGTGTGTGTGTGTGTGTGTGTGTGTGTCTTAGACAGATTGCTTTGCCCCCCCCCCCTGTGGTTGTGCAGTATTGTGTTCTGGTAGTAATGATGGGTTCTGTGCCTCCCAGTCTCCCTCCCAGCAGGACACACACATAAAAGCGTCCTTATCAGGGCAGACATGCATGTGTGTGTGTGTGTGTGTGTGTGTGTGTGTGTGTGTGTGTGTGTGTGTGTGCCTGTGTTTTTTGTGTGTGTGTGCATATGTGCCCATCTATGTGTGATTCTAAGAACATCATTTTCAGGCGGTGCATGCTGATTGTGCCCCATGCTGTGCGCGTGTCCAACCCATCACGGTTCGCATTGGTTCGCTCACTCTCTGTCTCTGCCTCTATCTCTCTCGCCCTCTCCTTTGCTCCCACCTCTCCATTTTTCCATCCATCTCTCCGTTCCCCTATTTCTCCTCCCCGTATGACATTTCTGCTGTCCTCACACAACTCCTCTGCACTTCCCCTGTGCGTAGCAGCGATTGGATTTTACCAGGGGAGCCTCTCATTTCTGCGGTTGCAAATCGAAACAGCCACTCTTCAGAAAACAACAGCTCCTCTTAGAGAAACTTTATGTTCCACACAATCCTAAAGGCTGTGTGTAATGAATAAAAACTAGCTTAGAACGACGTCCACGGCTGAATATCTTGGCTGAAGAGTATCTATTGTAGTTTGCTACAAAAGAAAAGGAAATAGAAAGGTTTACAATTGGATAAGTGGAAGCCCTCAGTCTGGCCCTCAGTGTTCTCTGACCTGTTTGGCAACTCTGATGTGGAACAACAATCACAGCCAGAATTCTTAAAAAGGAGAGTCTCGGTCTGCTTCCAATCAAAGATTGAATGAAGCTCTATCAGAGCATGAATTCATTCCTAAACTACTTACTGCAATCTCATCATAAGAATAGAAACTGTAAAGGAAGTAATCTCGTAAGATTTAAGATGTTAGACCACCTTTTTATTGAATTACACCCTGAGCGAGACCACCTTTGAGAAAAAATAAATAAATAAAAATAAAAAAGAACTGACATGAAAAGACCAACGCTGTCTCCCAACATTCCTAAGCCCATTCATTTCTACTGAAAACGTCAATCTTTAACATGCGTATAGGATGTGTTTTGGTGGCCTGGGAAAATAATCAAATGTGTGCACTTGCGACTTACAATGACTTACCAAGATACGTAACATCTACAAGTGTATGCACTATACAGGATTTACCCTATTATACTTTATCAACAGGAATTAATAGGTCAAACTGCCACCCACAAATAGTCCTTAAACAAAGCATCAGGCTGTCAAGCTGCCAAAATCTGCTACTACCTGTTCTGTAAGATTTAGGACTGAAGCTGGAGACGTTTGTAGACAGCAGAGATCACAACAAGAAAGATGGAAAAATGACTTTAGAAGAGAATGTTGGGGAGTTTGATGGACATGGACGGCACTCAAATATAATGCTTGTACATTTTTATGGGAGCTATATTTATTTCTGTGCTCACAAAGTAATCGTTTAACTAAAAACGCAGAGGTTTCAGTTTCTCAGAGAAAGTGCTGTAGTGGAGTCAATGGGTTTAGGAATGTGCATCATATAACGCATCATTTGTTCAGAAAAGAAATGCTGAATAGGGATCGACCGAAACTGGTTCTTCAAGGCTGATACCGAATAAAACCGATACTTGGAACCAATATGCATTTACAGTGAGTAAGTCAAAATTACGATTTTGGAATGCCACAAACTCCAACACAAAACTTTGTTTAAATGCTTTAAGCCATTATTTAATAAATGAGAAACTTTCAACATAATACCCAGTAACTGTCATGGGGAAAAACAGCGAGGCTTGGACCCAGAATACAGAATTTATTACCAAAACTACAACAAAAAGTAATACCAAAAAGCAAGCAGGCCAGGAAGAAAAACCACAGGAGCACGACACGAGCACCACACGAACAGGCACGACAGAACACGACACCACAATCCAAGACAGCACAGAACAGAACAATGATCCGACAAGACACAAGACAAGAAAACACAGAGACTAAATACACAGGACAACGAGGTAAAACAAGGGACAGGTGACACAAGGGATAGGAACAGGTGTAACACATCAGGGCCAACACGGTCTCACGGCAGTTTGTGTAATTGTCACGTTATTTTTAATCTATTGATTTGTGTACAACAACACGTTTATCTCGTTTTTTTTCGTGGTGCCCAGCACGAAATGGGAACCATGAAAGGACGCCTCACACGGCGGGAGACGGCCGCGGGGGACGCACGACAATAATGGGATGGCGGAGGTTGGGTTTAGGACAAACACAACCGGGAAAGGACGCCTCACACGCCGGGAGGTGGCCGTGCGACAATAACGGGACGGTTGTGATTAGGAAAACAACGGGGAATCAAAACGCCACACGCGGGACGCGATCCCCGGTCTCCTGAGTGAAAGTCCTGTATTATTTGACCCATCCACCACCCCGACCAACCTCCCTACGCGGATTTTTGGCTTTTCAATCTACTCACTACCGTAGTCGTGCTGTGATCATGACATATGCTTCCCATTGAAATACATTTCATATCAACATAGCATTTTCGTGCTGGCCACCACGAACAAAAACGAGAAAAACGTCCCCGTGAACACGAATCAATATATTAAATAACGTGACCATTTCACGAACTGACGTGAGACTGGGTTGTCAGGGCGGGGCAGACAATGAAAAAGGCGGAAAACAGAAGGCAGGATGAAAACAAGACAAGACAAGGGAGAAAACAGAATACTACAAAATAAAACAGGAAACACTACACAGACACTCACAATCGTGACAGAGAGTCAAATAGTGTTGTGGACATGAAGTCAGACTCAGTGGTGAGTGAAACCGATGCAGAGGGACAGACACAGAGCTGTAGCCAAGCCAAAGTAGGGCACTTTTTAATTCATTGACTTTATCGGTTATCAGGCAAATAATCAGCCAGGGCCGATAATCGGTCTATCCCTAATGCTGAATGAGCAACTGCATACAGAGCGGCCGTGACGTCATCGAATGAATAAACACAGTAAAGTACAGTTTAACCTGCTGTCAGTAGCCAGGATTTTATTGGATCGCCACCCGTGGGTCCATGCAGCGCTGCTGATGCAAGATGACATCACCAAAACCATCCAATGAATGAGTTGACTGTCAGTCCTTGTGACTTCATGTTTGCTCCTCTTGGTTCATTTGTAAGTTAATGTGATGCACACATTAGTATAGTATTGTAGGGCACCATAAAAGGTTACACGTTATTTTAGGCCTAGTTTAATATGCAACTCAATACAATATATGTAGTAGGGAGTCCCTGTTCATCCTCGTTCAGGTTAGGGGTCTTTGAAGAACCCTGTTCTAGAACGTCATATGTCACAAAGACCACTTGCTGGTGTGACCATGAAGGCCTAGACACCGGGTTTTCTAGATATGTTGCCCGCCCCCTCCCTAGACTTTAAACTAGTCTCTCTCTGTCTCTTCTGTCCTCTCCTAGGTGTGTTGCCAGCCTCAGCACCGGTCTTCCCCTTCCCTCCCTCCCCCACTGACTGCGTTGAAGCACATCGAGTGTGCTCCGCCGACCTCCGCTGTGAGGCATTGTACCGGGGCCTGGAGCGGTGTGCGGACGAAGCAGAGGTGTCCCCGCTGGGGGAGCAGGCGGCTGCAGAGTGTGTGGAGAGACAGGACGCGTTGCTGAATAAACACCCCGCTCTCCTGGCCTGCAAGTGCCAGCGTGGCTTCCGCAAGGAGGAGCAGTGCCTGCGCGTATACTGGAGGGTTCGCCTGCTGCCAGGTCAGTCACGCCTCAGCTTCAATGGTGGAAGAAGTATTCAGATCATTCACTTAATGAAACGTACTAATACCACAATGCAAAAATACTCTGTTACAAGTAATAGTCCTGCATTAAACATTTTACGTAAAAGTATATAAGTGTTAAGTAAAAGTATATAAGTATCATCAGGAAAATGCAAGTAACGTATTAAAAGTAAAAGTACTCAATGCAGAAAAATCCTCCTATTTTAGAAAGTGTAAAAGGTCCAAACAGTTGTGTGTTTAATGGTCTAATCATTTCAGCTTGTAAGCCGTTATATTGTTGGCTAGTTTCATTTATAATAAAACATCAGATTTTATAAACTACATGTGTTTTGGGCGCAGACACTTTAATGTGTAAAGTAACTAGTAACTAGTAACTTAGCTGTCAGATGAATGTAGTGGAGAAAAGTCGAAGTAGAACGTGACATGAAAAGAAAAGACTCAAGTAAAGTACAAGTATGGACTGAAGTATAATACTGGAATAAATTAAGTACTTACATACCACCACTGCTCAGCTTTACGGAGCTTTTTAGCATCTTTCAGCTCAGTGTTTTGGTTTAACGGCCTGTAACTTTTGTTGCTCAGGTACTCTGTCTATCTGCTCAGGTACTCTGTCCTCTACCTTCTCAGGTACTCTGACCTCTACCTGCTCAGGTACTCTGTCCTCTACCTGCTCAGGTACTCTGTCTTCTACCTGCTCAGGTACTCTGTCCTCTACCTGTTCAGGTACTCTGTCCTCTACCTGCTCAGGTACTCTGTCCTCTACCTGCTCAGGTGTTTTGTCTTCTACCTGCTCAGGTACTCTGTCTTCTACCTGCTCAGGTACTCTGTCCTCTACTTGCTCAGGTACTCTGTCTTCTACCTGCTCAGGTACTCTGTCCTCTACCTGCTCAGGTACTCTGTCTTCTACCTGCTCAGGTACTCTGTCTCTACCTGCTCAGGTACTCTGTCCTCTACCTGATCAGGTACTCTGTCCTCTACCTGCTCAGGTACTCTGTCCTCCAAAACAGCAGACAGACAGTCAGAGAGCAGCTGGTGAACACAGCGGAGCATCCAGCAGCTACAGAGAACAGATATTTCCCTCAGGAGTTGGTGGAGACTAGAAACTGCTAAAAGAGAGAATATTGAACTGAGCTTCATCAGATGGACCCAAACATAACTAATGTTGCTCTTTGTCGGCTGAATGTGTGAATAGTTAACTGTTTGCTAACAAGTTAGCCAACTCACACCAACTCCAACATGTGCACAATGGAAAAAAACAAACATTATTAACAGTATCAATGCAGCTTTAACGACGAGACACTGAAATAATCCATCTGGGCTTCTTTTTTATTTTTTTAAATCCCATATAAAAATACCAAAACCAATAATGTGTTACTCCATTGTTCGTTTGTGGCTCTCAGTCCCAAACCTCATATTTAAAAAGGGTTCAGTGATTAAAAACCCTCATACAGATGCATTTGTTGATTAATCCACATTGGTGCTCTAGTGAGTACTTGTTGCAGCAGGACAGTGTGTGAGGGATTGAGTCAAAGTAAACTACAGTGTGTGTGTGTGTGTGTGTGTGTGTGTGTGTGTGTGTGTGTCACCCAGTGCAACGGTGTATCCGCTGAACAGAAAATATCTGTTTGTAGGATCGATTTAATATTTTGTTGGTTTCGCTCACGTTTGTTGACAATAAGAAACGTCATTCTCCATCGCTGTAAATATCTAAAGTTGGTGTCCCCTCATTTGAAAAGACGCCTTGTGCACATTATATAGAAAACTATCTGCACAGGTGTACTGAGGAGCTCCAGACGCTGTTTGTTGCGCTTATAGAGAGAAACATCCTGCATCAGATGAGAAAACCAACCTGTGATCGTTTTTATAGCAGCACAGGAGCTAAACACTTTAATGCAGACCTGCTTCATTTCTACGTTAGCCATAAAATGTGTCATGATCCCAAACGGGCCTCATGTAGAAGTGAGGTCCAGGCAGAAGACCTTACTATGAACACACACACACACACACACACACACACACACACACACACACACACACACACACACACACACACACACACACACACACACACACACACACAGTAAGTAAGCTAACAGCAGCCAGCGGACTGGTCCTCCCCTGTGGCCTATTAGTCAGCGGAGCATTAGTGTAATTACACACTCTTCAGTTTCTAACGCTGCTAGGCTGCTCTAGCGTGTCATTACCATAAATATATCGGCTAGAATAGGATTTACATACATAAACACTTTACATGCCATTACATTCTTCATTGAGTTTGAACTTTTCAGTGTGTTTGAATCATTTGAAGCAACAAACGGCTCTCACACGGCTCAATCAAGACTCATGGTGATTTGGGGCTTGGCCCACCGACAGAGGTACTGTAGTGTTGTTTTCATGATGTATGAGATTGATATTTTCATCTTGTTCTCTGAACTTCTTTTTAAATGAGAAATGAAACAAACTGAAGACTAAAGCAACCCTGCGCTGCAGTCATTATTGACCTTTAGCATCCACACACACATAACACACAGCACTATGCAATGGTAAAACTGTCCACTATCTCGGAAGTTTCATTAAATAATAAGCGTAAAATGTTATCCAAGATTAATTACGTTGCCCACCTGAATATGTAGACTGGCTCTGATTTCAGAATACTGGATGATAGAGGAGGCTGGCCATTTGGGCTGTTTTTAGCTACATTAGTGGTGATAAATCCTAACAGCGTTGGTGATCCTCCTCACTCTTCATCTCAACACACATTGGATGGATTGGCATGAAATCTGCTGCTGATATTGTCCGCAGATTTTCCCCACAGGATGAAATCTAACCACTGGACAAGAAACCCACCAACACCTACCAACATATGTCCTCTCTGTCTGCAGTGTGGGAGGTTACAATCAGCATTCATTCCCAGGAACACAATGGCTCTGCAGTAGTAACGGCTCCAGCTCAGTGATGGAAACATCCGGGTGGAAATGCTAATTTTCGTCCCTTATGCAGTGCAATGCTACGACACTTGTCACCTCGGTCGGTAACTTCTTCTGACCCTCACCCCTTTATTCCACTAGGCGCGTCTCACAGCCACTCTAGACAATGCCTGTGATTCCAGCTCAATGGTGTTTTAAGCCCCCAAAGTGTCCTTCCAGGCAGTGCTGCGATCGTTGACCTCAAGGCACCTAACCCTAACCTGAACCTTAGGGCGATGGCACAACTGTTTTATATGCACATTTTAAACTCCGTGGCTCTCAAAATGTTCAGAGCATGGGCCTGGAGAGCAACACAGCCTGGACCACGGCTCAGCGTCGGGCGGCAGAGAGGCAGTGGATCAATTTTTTAAAAACCATAGACCCCACGGGTCTAAATGAAAAATACTGAAATGGATCCACTTCTCTTTTTAATCTAAGTTTTACAGGGTATTTTTTTTAGAACTAATGACCTCCCACTGCTCTGGTTTCATCTCTCCTCAGGTTTTATCTGGACCTCCTCTGAAGCGCATCATACCCAACCCTTGCATGCTTTCTTTTCTTTTCCTTGTTTTTCCTTTGTTTTCTATTTTATATGACTTATTTTATTGCTTTAATCCATATTCATGATTAATAATAACTGTATTTGTTGCATGCTTCTCAGATTTTATTATTCTTTCCTTTTGGGGGTTAATTCCTACCTGCAAAGGGGGTCCTACCTAATATGTTAATGTTTTACATTTTTTCTAATAAATATTTTAAAGATGCCTTGGTTGTCCTTTATAACTTTTATTCTGCCTTATCTATATTTTAATAATTTGATTGTGCTTCTTTCTTTATTACTAATATTTATTATTATTATTATTATTATTATTATTATTATAATTATTATTTATTATTACACATTGAATTACTTGCCTCAAGATTTTAACATGATAATACACATGCCATTAGTTGTATACATTTTACTAACAGTGTGGTTTTATTCTATGATGTATTTTAAATTATTTATGGTTATTTATTGTGTGGCACTTTTTACTTTTTAAAGCACTTTTAAACACAGCATTTATTACAAATTTTTAATGGTATGTGTATTTTTTACCTCAAGGGCAAGTAATTCAGACAGTATTTTAGACCTTTTAAATGTTTTTATTTTATTGTTAATAATATGTCTTTAATATTGGGTTATAATTTGTTTTGTATTGTGATGCCGGGCTATTTATTTGCATAACTCTCTATATATATATATTTTATTTATTTCAATTATTTGTTTTGTAATGTCTCCAGAAGAGAGACCAGGGCAGGTGTGGAGGTGACCTATTTAAAGTTTTAATCTCCTGCTGTCAGTCCTGTCCATTGGTTCTTTTAACCTGCTTTTAATATCTGGCCTTCTTTTAAACAGCTTTTATATAACCAAACCCGTTTTTTTAAGGAGGTTTTTAAGTGTTTTAATGACACCAGTGGTCCCCTTGTGCCCGTGCCCCTTGCGGCGCCCATCCCGGGCATTGCGTTTTAACCCAAACCTAACCCTAACCATAACCGTAACCATTGCCTAATCAACTTCAAGGCAGCGCTGCGACTGTTGACTTCAGGGCACCTAACCCTAACCTTAACCCTAACCATAACCATAACCATAACCATAACCATTGCCTAATCCTAGTGCCTTCCAGGCAGCGCTGCTGGAAGAAGACGTTGGTGGCTTAAAACACCGATAAACGTGATTCCACCGGCAGTGACGCAGTGCGGCTCAGAAGTGGAGAACAATACCCGCTAGGTCTATTTTTGACGGAGCAAAGCAGCGTTCAGACATCGTTCCTTATTGTTTTGCACTGAGTTTGAAAGAGAGACTGAATAAGGAACCGATACAAAAAAGAAGTAACCACTGTAACGTTGTCACTGGCCTCCATGCTGCTTTCTGTGTACTAAACCTGTTTTCTGGCATGTTCGTGACGTCAAACTTGACTCCAGAAATAAACAGAACGGCAAGCTTTTCCACTGGCAATGGGAAAGGAGGCTATCGCCTATTCTTACTGGGTTTTCCCGCGTTCCAAAAACCTGTATATACTCGCTAGTTTGGGTGGAAAAGGGTTTAAGAAGGCTAACATTTCTGAATGTGCAAAGGTTAGGGTGGTTTTACTTCACGGAGTCCTCTACACAGCAGGGGTTTCAGGGGGAGGCCTTCATCTTTCATCAGGTTTTTTTTAAGTAAATATGATTTCAATACAGTGAACTGTTAAAATGCACTGACAACTTCATTTAGACATGGAATAGAAGGTTGATCACAGAATCATTTCCACAGAGCAGCATGATAGTGGGGCCAGTTATCAATTAGTTATGACTGCATTATAATTTTGGGTGCTTTGAATGTTCTGTACATGTTGATGTTGCAGATGACTCATGTTTACACCCATGATCTTCATATAATTGCAGGATTTTCCACCACTTTCATATCTCTTTCCTGTATCACGTTTATTTACTCTTCTGTGAGTCATTGCATACTCGTACCTCCATAAAGTCTTATCTTTAATACTTGTTTTCAGGGACATTACCAACCAGAGACAGCGGCTTACATTAAAAACTGGGTCTCATTTTTATTTTCTGCAGTTTTAGCTAAATACTTGCCCGTTCATAGTCGTACATCTTGTCCATTGCTGTGTATATTACAGTCAATCATAATCTATTTACTCAGAGGTTTGAATTGTGTCTCGAAATCTTGAGCACAGTTTTAGACGGGTTTAGATTTTTAAGCAGCTACCTTGTTTCCCTCAGGACAGCCTGGTCTCACAGAATTCCGTGAAATTATCACGAACTGTTAACACCGCATTACGTGGTGGTGGCACGGAATGTGTGAAAATTCCGCGTGTCCACCACGGAAAACAATGCCAATGTAAAGTCAATGAGAAGCATTAAGAGCGACTATGGTAGCGAGTAGTATGAAAGCCCGAAAATCCGCATAGGGAGGTTGGTTGGGGTGGTGGATGGGTCAACCACAGGACTTTACCCAGGAGACCGGGGATTGTGTCTCGCGTGTCATGTTTCCTAAACCCAACCGTAACTGTCCCATTCTTTTTTCCTAAACCCAACCATCCCGTTGTTGTCCTGCGTGTCATGGAAGCGTAAGCCCACCCATGACCTTTTCCTTAACTTAAGGAGCCATGTTCATTTCACGGAATTCTTCCATGTACCCATCACGGATTTTTTTGCGATTCCGTGAAACTGCCACAGATTTTGAGTTAAGGGGCCGTGTTCATTTCACGGAATTCTGTGAGATCAGGTTGCTCGGGAAGTTCTGTTTTAGGAGAGTAAGTAGTTGTTGTGCTGTGCCACAGAGATTTAGTTGTTCTCCAATTATTTAAGCAACAACTTTTCAAAAATGACCTTCCAGTGGTAGTTTGGACAATACCTTTTTTTTTATTTACCGGCTTCAGAGTGAACTTATTACACCATTTCTTTCACTGTAGAAAACGTTTCAAATCATTGTAATGGCCTCATTCCAGATATTACATTCATAACCTCCTGCCAGTGCATTTCAGGAGGCCACATGGAGTTTGATTGAGAACATTGTCTACATTTGTCCATTTCATTGAGCTACTGTGAGTCACATGGTAAGTAATCACTCAGTTGTTTGCCAATGTTTGTGTGTTCCTTTTCTCCAGGGGAGGACGAGCTGGAAATGTCTCCCTATGACGACACAATGATGGATACTCGCATGGCTTCCTTAGTTGCAGGTAAAACACACACACACACACACACACACACACACACACACACACACACACACACACACACACACAGTTTGTCCATTGGACGTTCATACTGGTGGTGCTGGGTAACCTGGGACTTTCCAACATGCTAATATTTTCTGATTGTCCTGAAACAGTTGATGTGTTAGCTAGCAGCTTGTTCAGTTGTGGGGCCAGGAAATATTAGTTATTAGGTTCTCAGATGGATGATTTAAGCCATGGGCTGGATATGAACACTGCAGACCACTAAGCTACCTGGTTGCCTACAATCAGTCCATTTCTTTTGCCCCGGGATGAATCATCATGTTTGTGACTCTCTCATCCACCGCATGGCCAAAGTTTCTTTGACCACATGGTGATCATTTTGGTCAACATCTGGCCTTTTCTCTGACTTCTTTTTTGGGTATCCATAAAGTTGACCAGATCGTTGAACCCCGTTTCCATTTTGGTGAGTTGATGAGTTTTTCTTTACCACCGTCCTCAGGACAAAGTCAATTCTACAGTTTATTCCCAATACTGGTAAGGTTCCCGAGATATCTGGAGGCCTCTGCCAGGCATCTGCGGATGGAACCAGGACTTATTTATGTTCGTCACCTCAGTTACAGTTGTTTTGAATGATTTGGTAATGCAACTATGTGGTACAATTTCAAAACTCTTAGTACAAAACTCCAACCTCATCACACTTGTAACACAGCCAGTCTTTTATTCAAAACTACCATTGTGCATTCATTTGGATTGTAAACATCTCTCGCCGCACGAGCATTGATTTTTGTGTGAAATGTCATGACAACACATGGTTTAATCAACAGAACACAACATAATATCTTTTCAGTTTAGTCATTTTAACTACCAGTGAATCCAGTGACTAACAATGCAAGATTTCACATCATCACTAGAAGTGGTGAAAGTAATACGCTACAGTAGTGTGAAATACAGATTTCACATTAGGTAATACACTTACATTACCCAGCCTTTACAGAATCTAACATTTACATAATATCTATCCTATGTGTAATCAAGTTATGATAAATGAAGCCATCCTCTACAAACATTTGGCCAAATGTGTTTTTACAGTATTTACAGTAACTTCTCTGGCCTCACTGTTGTTGAGGATACTGCTGGGGGATCCTTCTCTTCCTAATTCTTGCTGTCTGTCCTGCTCCATGTTGAAGGAACCCCCCCCTTTACTTTAATAGGGCGACCAATTGTGGTTACCACTAGCTGAAATCTTTTAGCAATAATAAGTAAGTAAGCAACGGTTGGGTTTAGGAAAATAAAAACAGGAGGGTTGGGTTTATTAAAAGAAGAAAGCGACGGTTGGGTTTAGGAAACGTGACACACGGGACACGATTCCCGGTCTCCTGGGTGAAAGTCCTGTATTGTTTGACCCATCCACCACCCCAACCAACCTCTCTATGCAGATTTTCGGGCTTTCATACTACTTCCTACCATAATCGCTCTTAATGCTACGTCATCTTCTCATTGAGAATCGTACTGTGATCACAAAAGAAGCTTCCCATTTGAATACATTATTTTTAAAAACGTGCTGACCATCACGAAAAAAACGAGATAAATGTGTTCGTGTACACGAATCAAATAGATTAAATTACGTGACCATTTCACGAACTGCCGTGAGACTGGGTTGAAGATGTTCATACATACACATATGTTATATAGCTGACAAACCAATTTAAAATCTATAGGTTTAACAAACGCTTCTGTGATTAACTATTACTGTTAGAGCAGCTGGATTAAATGTTGGTGAAATGTGTTAATGCAAATCAGAAGAGAAGCATATCAAAGGTATTGTGAGCGTTACATTGTAAAGAGTAACAAGAGAGTTACTTCACATGAAAGGTTTTGTCTTTGATGACACACTGATTAGGTGCGGTGAAAAAGTCATTGTGTTATTCTGTGTGTTGTACTTAGTCAATGGAATATGTGATTACATGTTTGAAAAAACGAGCCATCTTGATGATCTGCTTTGAGTTTTGTAGTAAGAGTTGTGAGGTTTTACCACCTGCTTGCGATAATAGTACCAAAGTGATAAAACTACCTGTAACTTAAGAGGATCTTCTTCTAGGATTGCTTCTGTTACCCAGTCTGCAAAAGGTGAATTTATACCTACTGTATAGCACCCCATTGTGGTGTTAGAATACCATTCTATACTTTATTCCCTTTTGTTCAGTTTATTTTAGTTACTGTGTGTGAGATACTTCCCTCTAATCTTCTTTGGGTCCAGTGTATTGTATGGAGGAAGCATGATGATCATCAATAAAGTGAGAGGCTATAGTTTTTAAGAAAAACAAATTTGAAACAGCTCACACACAAACACTGAGTATACATCGTACTTTAAGATGTTCTTTTGGAGCAACTATTGGACGAGGCTTGGCACCTCAGTTTCCCTCTTCACAACTCTCTGCACACACAGGTGTTTTGTGTTTGGCTAACTGGACTCTCCCCCCCCCCCCCCCCCCAGCCTCATCTTACATGCAGCTGGATGGTGAGAACCAGTGTCTGAAGGCGGCACAGGACTGTGGCCTGTACGAGAAGTGTGGCTCTCTGCGATCAGAGTACGTGCTTGCCTGTACCAAACGGGCTCCCGGGACTAACCGGTGCAACCAGCACAAGTGCCACCGGGCCCTGCGGCGCTTCCTGGAGCGGGTGCCTGAGGAGTACAGCTTGGGAGTCCTGTTCTGCCCCTGCACCAACACCCTGTGTGGGGAGAGGAGGAGGAAAACCATCGTCCCATCCTGCTCCTACCAGGAGATGGAGGGGCTGCAACCCAACTGCCTCCACCAGCAGAGCTTCTGCCGCCGGGACGACCTCTGCAGGTTAGACAAGCAGCCACACAATTGGGTTTTAATCATAAAATCAAATTAAATGACACGGGGCAGTTTGATTAGTTATCTTACAGTTGACAGCAAAGGTATGTAACATTGCACGGTATGTGTCTGTGCTTCTGCATACATAAACAGACAAGCATACATATTAAACATGAATAGAAAATAAGCAATGAATACAGAAAAACAAATATATACATACAAAATAACTGCTGTATATCCTGAACCCAAAAACAGTTGATATCCTGTTTTTGGGTCGGACATTAAGATATTTGCTCTGGTTAACATCATCCAGCCACTGAACGCCTTTGACCACAGATACATGTGAACAGAGTTTTTGGATCAGGTGTACATGACTAAACTGTAAGTGGAGTTCATCTCTGGTCACAGCAGTGTCTGCGGAATAGGCAGTGCTGGATACTTGAGGACACATGAGGCTAATGTTGAGGCTAATGGAGAGCTACCTCAGGGGGCAAGCTAATGTTTCAGACCTGCCGCACAAGAACAAATAGTTTAGAATGTTACAGTCTAGATTGTTATAAAATAATTAAATCATAATATTAATTATTTTCTAACACCATTTGTGGAGCAGTTAAAATTCTCGTTTTACTCTCAATTTACTTTTCTACTGTGAGTGAATTTATGGATTTATATTGCATGCAATGAATAGACTTCACCTAAATTTCACTCATGCTTGTATGATGGGATTTTTATGATGATGATTGCTCATGAAATCTAGTTGTGAAAACAGGGATACTTGAAACAAATTGAAGGATATAACAAATCGGCACAAAATGGCAAGCTGGTATTTGCCCTTGTGAATGCATATACGTCCCCCAGTCTTATATACATAAAAAAGCTGAAGGAGCAGTGCGTCTAAAGCAAAAGTATCAAGCAGAAAGTAATGATGAAAGGACAGAGAAAAGGCAATATGTACAAGCACTAAAATGGGCCAGTACTTCTTTAAACAACATTGGTGTTGGACTGAAGCCCTACGAAAACCCACATTTACACACACACACACACACACACACCCAACACACACACCCAGATGTCCTGCCCACTTCTTATGTTTGATGTTTGTTGAGTTGTTTTCTGTGTCGTTGCCAGGTCCAGACTGGCTGATTTCCTCAATAACTGCCAGCCGTCTCCTGCGACGGTCAGCGGCTGCCTGAAAGACTCAGCAGGCCTGTGCCTCCGAGCCTACGCTGGACTCATCGGTACGGGATGGGGGGGGGCAGTTGGGAAAGGAGGAATGATGAGCATGACATGAAATAGAAGACTGCATTTTACCTCCACCAGAGTTTTGGCATGTTATCCAGTTTGTCTGTAGGACATTTAGAACTCGTAATTCAGTCCCCTGAAATTTGACAAAGCCTTGGGCATTTGACCCTTGTGTTGTCTTCCCGTCGACCATGCAAGTTCAACATTTTTTAATCAAATCTTTTTTTGCAACCTTTTTTGTAACACTTGTTACTTTTCCCGACGTTTTGTCACTTTTTTAAAACTTTTTTGATGTTTTTGTCGAATTTTTTCCTGCATTTTTTAAGCTTTTTCAGACATTTTTTAAGCTTTTTTCAAATGCTATAAAATTGAATAAAACACCGAAATTCAATGAAACTAGTGAACTGATCATTCATTTTACTTGCGCAGAGTGTTGAATGGAACCATCCACCTTACTTTTTTCGACAATTTGGTTGAAAGAAACCCACATTTCTGACATAGAAACTTTTTGAAAATGGGTCAAATAACCCGAGAACAACAGGAGGCTTAAACTATGGATTATAATTAGGCAGTCATTTTGATTTCTGATCAACATCTGAAAACTGGGCACCATGACCAAGTAGATCAAAGAAAACATAATGGTAACCAATCGAAAAGCCAAGATGGCAGCATGAAAACATTGTTTTAAAGGACAGAATAGTGATCACAACTGATGGCCGTGCTCCACTCTAACCCCACGGTCACTGTCACATTCAACCAGGAATTAAAGCATGATGCTGTTGGAGCCCACTGGCTGATTTACTGTAGACCAGGCTACTGCCGTGCGCCACTGAGGGCATGTAGTATCAAGAACCGATAATAATTTATAATGGAGTAAACCACCAACAAAGCTCAAGTTCTAAGTCCTTTCTGTTTATTTCAATCCATTTCTTCATGTTGTCGTCCACCAATCAATGAATAGCTGCATGGAAGATATTCATGTTAATCATGTATCATCAAATTATCAAAATGGTAAGGCTGGACTAATCAGTCTATCATCACTAAGTCTAGCTCTTGTGCTACCCGCTGAGCTACTAGGCTACTAAGGTATGTCAACAATACATCCACAATAACCGTGGTCATGTTAGCTAACGAGTTAACAAGTTAAACCAGGGCCAGATCATTACATGGAGGTTGTGTAATTTGTATTTAGTGTATTTGGACTTCAAGCTAGATTTTATTTCACTGTTTTTCCCAATTCTTTTATGTCATTAATAAACGTCCATACCATCAATGATACTTGTTGCTGTAAGACACAACATGGGGATGCTGATAAAGAAATGTACTCAAATGAAGAGAAAAGACGAAGTTTGGGTTAAATCTAAAATGTGCGTCATGAGTGACAGCTGTATGAATCCAACAGCAAAAAAGAAAGGTTGAATAATTATATATTAATGTCCTAAGACTCTCTCAAACAGAGCTAATAATGCACAAATCTCCAAATAAGATGTACATAATGGAGTGGAGTGGGTGGGTGGAAGGATAGATGGCCGGAACAGGGGAGTGATGGGTGGAGAGGCAGAAAGAGTGTGAGCGAGGTGATCACACAGCAGAAGAGGAGGAGAAAAAGCAGCAGCGAGATAGACGCAAGATAGACGCATGGCAGCTGACACAGATGTGGATAGAGAGGCACCGAGTGGCTTTCTGCTCGCTCTGACAATGATGGATGACTTCTCTATCAGGATCATAGCTTTCTTAAAGGAACAACTTGCACAATACATATTTACAAAAGGGTAGCTGCCAGAGGTAATCAAATGAATGAAATGTGAATGCAGTGAATGTTTTCCTGAAGGAAAAACTACTGGTAGGATTTCTTTTTATTTGGTGCCCTACAGGTGAGTTTGTGTCATCTCTGTTTGTGTACGGACTAAACTAATGAGATCAAACATGTTAGTATGTGAGCTTTATGTTGGCCGGTGTATTTTCTAACTTTGGACAGAGCCAAGCTGCTTGTTCCCTCTGCTGCCAGTGTTTATGCTCACACATGAGAGGAATTTACTCATCTCCCCACTTGGAAAAAACAGTATTTACCAAATTGTGGAACTGTTTCTTTAAGATGTAAAAGTGGGGTGTTTTGTGAGTGTGTCGCACTCAGCCATGGTGTTTGCTACCTCAGCTTCATCCAGGCTTCAACGTATTGTCCAAATTTGGGCTTTCTGCCTTTAAAAGTTGCCAGGTTGGCACTGAGCAGAAAAACACCAAAATGTCCCTTCAGCTCCCCGAGGAAAAGTCAGAGTCTGCATCAAGTTTTTCTACAGGCTGTGTTTCTGCTTTGTTTGAATCCTCTGTCTGTGCCGTGCCATAAAGCTAGCTGATTTCCTCCCAAATTGCTCAAAGTAAAAAGCAAAGTAGTAGCCAGGAGAGGCATCCAGGCTTTTTGGCCAAATTTGTTTTTTGGAGATCGTGTTAACATCTCTGAAATACTGTGATAAACATTAACATTTAAAGTAAAGCATGTATGTGCTTTGACTTGTCCAAAGCTAACATGTGCCCTCTCTGACCCTCTGACCTGCAGGTACCATCATGACACCCAACTACATCAGCAATGGCTCTGCAGACGTGTCGCTGTGGTGTAACTGTGAAGGCAGCGGCAACCAGTGGCAGGACTGTCTGAGACTGCAGCGCATGTTCACCCACAACAGCTGCCTGCGTGAGTGCACACGGCTACATCTTTGCTACACCTCCGCTACACCTCTGCTACACCTCTGCTACACCTCTGCTACAGTGGTGTAGTCTAATGTATTGTAGTGGGTATACTGTACCTTATATACAGTGGGGAGAACAAGTATTTGACACACTGCCGATTTTGCAGGTTTTCCCACTTACAAAGCATGTAGAGGTCTGTAATTTGTATCATAGGTACTCTTCAACTGTGAGTGACGGAATCTAAAACAAAAAATCCAGAAAATCACATTGTATGATTTTTAAGTAATTAATTTGCATTTTATTGCATGACATAAGTATTTGATACATCAGAAAAGCAGAACTTAATATTTGGTATAGAAACCTTTGTTTGCAATTACAGAGATCATACGTTTCCTGTAGTTCTTGACCAGGTTTGCACACACTGCACCCACTCCTCCATACAGACCTTCTCCAGATCCTTCAGGTTTCGGGGCTGTCGCTGGGCAATACGGACTTTCAGCTCCCTCCAAAGATTTTCTATTGGGTTCAGGTCTGGAGACAGGCTAGGCCACTCCAGGACCTTGAGATGCTTCTTATGGAGCCACTCCTTAGCTGTGTGTTTCGGGTCGTTGTCATGCTGGAAGACCCAGCCACGATCCATCTTCAATGCTCTTACTGAGGAAAGGAGGTTGTTGGCCAAGATCTTGCAATACATGGCCCCATCCATCCTCCCCTCAATACGGTGCAGTCGTCCTGTCCCCTTTGCAGAAAAGTACTCATCCTTCTTCTTCCTCCAAACACAGCGAGTGGAGTTTAGACCAAAAAGCTCTATTTTTGTCTCATCAGACTACATGACCTTCTCCCATTCCTCCTCTGGATTATCCAGATGGTCATTGGCAATCTTCAGACGGGCCTGGACATGCACTGGCTTGAGCAGGGGGACCTTGCGTGCGCTGCAGGATTTTAATCCATGACGGCGCAGTGTGTTACTAATGGTTTTCTTTGAGACTGTGGTCCCAGCTCTCTTCAGGTCATTGACCAGGTCCTGCCGTGTGGTTCTGGGCTGATCCCTCACCTTCCTCATGATCATTGATGCCCCATGAGGTGAGATCTTGCATGGAGCCCCAGACCGAGGGAGATTGACCGTCATCTTGAACTTCTTCCATTTTCTAATATTTGCACCAACAGTTGTTGCCTTGTTGCCAAGCTGCTTGCCTATTGTCCTGTAGCCCATCCCAGCCTTGTGCAGGTCTACAATTTTATCCCTGATGTCCTTACACAGCTCTCTGGTCTTGGCCATTGTGGAGAGGTTGGAGTCTGTTTGATTGAGTGTGTGGACAGGTGTCTTTTATACAGGTAACAAGTTCAAACAGGTGCAGTTAATACAGGTAATGAGTGGAGAACAGGAGGGCTTCTTCTTATATATATATCAAAGTGTGGGGTCTGGGTGTCCTCCCCCCAGGGTTATTTTGAGTGTCAAAGACTTCATTTCCTGCATTCTGATACACTTTTATGTACCAATTTATGGTGGGAATACCTTTATTTATCCTATGAGAAAGAAAACACAGATGACATTCAAAATATATCAAAAATATAATGGAATATAAAGCAGTAAGCAGACTTTCACATCAGTGACCTAAGCCTGGATCACAAAACTTGACCCCAAAGCAACGAGGGCAAAATACAACAGGCTACTTATATTTGTCCTCCCTAGTGCTCAGGTACTTTCCTCATTTTTTAGTGTAAACACTTAATCTTGCAAACCGTATTGTAAGACATTTTTTTTCAAATACTGCTTTCGCCATCTCACAAGCCCATTCTTGCATTGAAGATCTGACCAGTTTGATTTATTTATGTATTTATTG
Organism: Sander vitreus; assembly: GCF_031162955.1. NCBI lineage: Eukaryota > Metazoa > Chordata > Actinopteri > Perciformes > Percidae > Sander > Sander vitreus. The sequence continues at coordinate 23,586,563 of NC_135864.1, read as the reverse complement.
GCCCTTCAAAGTGAACAGATTCAGTGATCACAATTTGATCAGATTTTAAGAGAGTTTATTACTTTTTTGATTGCAATGTAAGAAGTATTTGCAGTTGATGTTGTGTCCAGCAGGAAAATGAAACCGCTTTGCTCTGGCTTAGCCCTGGGCCCCGAGAGGCCACCTAAGCCCTTGGTTCATAGTGTGTCAGTTTGATTGTGGTAATTGGAATTATTGCACATTTGTTTTGGAGTATGCATTAGGACAATAAATCTGCATTAAATCAAATGACCACATAATCATGTATCCACGACCCTGGGCCAGGAAGTATTTCAGGAGAGGAGAACTGGTGGCTGTCTAAAATCCAATTTAAATGCCATGGGGACTCTTCTATATGTGTACTGCACTGGTTGGATACTTGTGTACACTGATTCACATAGACTGGGAAGAGCGGGGACTCAATAAGGGCCCTCGCTCATTTCTATCGTTGCTGTTTTTATTGTGAAGTTATTAAAATGTCCGGTGGAAATCAGACATAAAAAGCCACATTGCACTGAGGAGGTTAACCTTTGGACATGAATCTAATAATAGAAACAGAACTACAAAGTAAAAAGTGCAAGTGTTTGAGTCTTCAGCAACAAATGTGATGAGAAATAATGGATACGACACATGGCACATGTTCATTCTGTTGGTCGATGTAAAAAGGGAGTGAGTTGATGTGTGGTTAGCCTAGCTTAGCATAACAACTCGCAGCCTGGCTCTGCCCAACATTCAAAAATACACCCAACACCTTTACAGCTCACACATTTTCTATTCTGTCTACTATTTTAGAGGGCAGAGTTCTGTGCTGGAACTATTTTGTGGCAAAAACCAGCTGGGCACTGTGATTGTGCGTAGCTTACCACAGTCTTGTTATTACTGAGGTCTCCAGATTTGGTGTGCTCAGCAATAGTATCTGGCAATGCACACTGCAGCCTGAGACAGTGCGACAAAGGCGCTGCATGGATGATTAACCGTTGTTCCTAAGTTTTTTCATCTGTTAGTGTAGACATAGTCTCGCATTGCCAGACCTTCCTCCACAGTGCTGTGGAGGAGGGTCTGGCTAGTCCACAAGCATTCCGGGATGGGAGAATAACGTGCTCTGGTTTATTGGAAATTCTTTAAACCAATCACAATCGTCATGGGCGGTGCTAAGCGCTGGACGGAGCCACCGTCCCTCTGCTAAATAGACTCTGCAAGGAACTTGTTTTGGTGGAAACGTGTGTACATTTAAAAGTTGTTTTAGTCGTGCAACAGAAAACTCAGACTGGACAGATAGTCTAGCTAGCTGTTTGGATTTACCCTGCAGAGATCTGAGGAGCAGTTAACCATAGTCCGGCCGAAATTAATGAAATGGAAGTGGAACTTCGTGGATATAGACTAGTGTAAATATTAAATAAAAGAGAAATACCATGGTAATCAGAGAGATTTAGAGCTGATGGTAGCTGTGGTAGCTGTTTCCCCCTGGTTCCAGTCTTTATGCTAAGCTAACCGCAGTCGCGTGAGCTGTAGTTCCAAGACAACCTGTAGGGGGACCAAAGTGGGAAAAGTTACATAGTGTTGCTTTAAAGACGTTTCCTAAGGAATTAGCTTAAGTTAATTTTGTGCAACCAATTTTTCTAATTAAGAATATCCTAAAATGTAAATCATTTTTTGATAACTATATAACTGTTTATGGTTTCAATTCAATTTTATTTATAGTATCAAATCATAGCAAGAGGTATCTCAGTACACTTTAGATATAGAGTAGGTCTAGACCACACTAGACACAACAATCCCCCCCCAGAGCAAGTATTTGGTGCCACAGTGGCGAGGAAAAACTTCCTTTAAACAGACAGAAACCTCAGAAATAACCAGGCAATTGGTGGGCGGTGAGGCACAGAGACACTGATACAGATATAGAGAAATATGATTCATAATCGTCATAGTGTCATTTTATGACGAACAGTGGGCGTTGGCAGGGTGCCAAGCAGGACCACGGCGGCAGCTGCAACCATGATTAAGGAGCCACCCCAATCCAAGGAAAATTTCATGACATGTTACTTTCCCATAATGTCCTGTATGTGCTGTCAGATGCTTTATACAGTACCTCAGAGCACTTTGGGGATTACTTGGAATTTCGATCACATTCAAGGGTAGACACTGCATTTTGATAGGGAAACTATTGATTGGGAAACTATCCACCAAACATGAGGGCATTTTGGATATCTGTTTGTATCACTCCATAAATCAGAAAATACTGTCAACAGCCATACAATAAAAATCTATTTTCTGCATGTTTTTATGAATAAATGTTATATAAATCAGGCTGTGAGTGATATCTGAGTGTGTTAAAAGCTTCAGTTAGGGAAAAGATTTCAACTGACAGATATCAGCATGAAACTTCCCCAGCTAACATGTATAATGTTTTTTATTACAAGTTTCCTTAAATTGTATGTTTATATTATGCAAATGAGGCATTATCTAATGCTAACTTTTGGTGAATTTAGGAGAAAATCTACACATCTACATTATGGAAGATAAAGAGCCCAAAACCTTAAAATTGAAGACCACCAACACTGCTATCCACATTGGTTTTGTAAACCCTGTTTTAAATAATTTAAATCATCATTTTAAATGAAAACAGAATGAATGTGTCACCATCAAAGATACTCTGAGGAACAGCTCAAAGGTATAAAAAAAAATGAAGAAATGTATCGGACAGAATGCCTGCTGGATGTGTCTGGGTGGCTGCTTCCTGCAGCGCTGTTCCCAGCATGAACCCAACTCTACCTCCTTATACATATGTCAGCTACATGCTTCAGCCTCAGCATTCACACCAGCCTGACAGTGTGTATCTGTAGCTTCAGGTAAGGCCCTCCAGCTGTCACTCGATCACAGCAGCTGTCAATACGGCTGTCAATACACACTGAGTCTGTATGTCCAAACACTAAAGCGTGGATCGATGCGTCGATGCACTTCCCATAAAGCTTGGTCATTTATCAAGCTGCCGACAGCTCAAACAATAAAGCTGCCAAATAGATATGTAGGTTTACGCCCACTAGATGCACACACGCACGCACACACACGCAGGCATGCACACACAAACGCACGCACACACACACACACACACACACACACACACACACACACACACACACACACACACATACACACACACACACACACACACACAGAGGCAGTGATGGGGGCTGTGTCTCCTCTGTGCAGGTAACTCTATCAGCTGGATGGGGAGTCCCGGCTCCCTGCCGGCAGACATCACCCCCCCACCTGCTCCCAGGCCCTCCCCGCTGGTTCAGGAGAATGAGCTGCTGAGCAACAACCACCTGCCTGAACACAACAACATCGTGAGTACACGCTCATCGCTTCCACACTTTAAATTACTTTTCAGACTTCTATCCCCCGGCCTTTTCTATTATCTTTGCTTTGGGCTCATCTTGTCACTGTCACATAGTGTGCTGTTTATTTATTGTGTTGGTTTTATCTCCATTGCTGGCGCTTTTTGTCTGTTTCATTATTTTACCGTTACAGTTCACTTTTGGTTTGTGACAACACGATGGAGTTTACAGATATTCTTTGTTTGCCACGTCTTTCAAATTTTAAAATGTGTCGATTAAATGTAATACCAATAATCTACCATGTGTCCTCTGTCCCACAATTATAGCTTTGATATTTAGATTAATATATATATATATATATATATATGTGTGTGTAGTATTCATTTATATTTATAATCTTTACTTGGGCATCTGCAGCACGCCAGAGACTTTACATTGGGGTGACCTCACAGGTTTTAAAATTGATTTGCTCAGCTCGAGGGGAGTTTTTTTTTAAGTATAAAAGAAAATAGAAATATAAAAGCTGTGTAGAAAAACTGGGAATGTTATGAGGGAATTTGCAAGTTTTAAAGAGTGAAATGTATTTATTTTCAATGATGAGTTGAGTAATAGTTTTGATTGATCTGGCTGTCACTGTTGACATCCTCATGAGGCGATCAAACCTCTCATCAGTGGTAGAAGAACACAATAGTGAGTCAGCAGAGGAGCAGGAGTTATCAGAGCACTTTGACAAGCCTTTGAAAGATTCTCCAGAGGGTTCCATCCAACAGGAGCAGTGTTTTCAGGCCCAGATGATGGGAGCCTTATGAATCCAGTTTAAGTTATTCACAACTAAAAACAGCGGTAACCTGGGCAATGCCTGATATAGAAATATAACAATGGTTTGACATGTTCACAATCTTTCAACAACAGCTGAGAGAAGACCAAACTGGTCATCCAAACACACAGTGCAAATGAAAACTGGAGCGTCACTGATATTTACTTGAAACACATTTTACGTCTTACAATCAGGGCCCAAGTCACCTGTGAAGACCTGGTAAAAGACTCTAAAACTAGAGGATTCTAGTTTCATAGCGCTTCACTGTCATTAACGACATGACATTTCATACATCCCAACTGTTTCCATCAACATACACTACCGGTCAAAAGTTTGGGGTCACTTTCCATTCCACTCCATTACAGACAGAATACCAGCTGAGATAAGTTATATTATTTTTTTAATCAGGGCAGCAGTTTTCAGATTACATTATGTGCTTACATAATTGCATAAGGGTTCTCGACTGTTGTAGAAAGAAGTGGCTGATCGTTAATGCAATATCTACATTGTACATTATCAGCAACCATTCATCTGATGTTCCAAAGGCACATTCTGTTTACTAATCTGATATCATTTTAAAAGGCTAACTGAGAAAACATTGGAGAACCCTTTAGCAATTATGTAAGCACATAATGTAATCTGTAAACTGCTGCCCTGGTTAAAAAAAACAATGCAACTGATCTCAGCTGGTATTCTGTCTATAATGGAGTGGAATGGAAATTTCCAAGTGACCCCAAACTTTTGGCCGGTAGTGTATATAACTGTTTAGTGTCGACATTCAGAAAGGAGCATATACTGCATCCAACAGCTGAGTAAAAGCAAAGACAACACTGGACAATACAATAGGCATGGTTATGGTCAATGAAGCACACAAAGCGACTGCAGAACTCCCACAACAACAGGAATTATTTAGATATTTGCATGTCATTCAATGCATTGCTTCATTTTTCTGTGAAGTTTAAACATATGACTAATGCTAATTAGACCTCTGCTCTCTGTACATGGTGCTGAAAAAACAGATCACTGCTCTCTTTAAGTTCTGCATGACACCCAAACAACAGGCGTCGTGAATGTGAAAGAGAGCTATATGTCTGTTCAAATAGTTAGTAGTAATAGCATAGTAGGTCCTTGACGTCATGTCACATTGGCATACCTGGGCTTTTGCTGAGACAATAGTGCTGGCTTTACCGCCCCGACACGAGGACCCAGCGGCCACAGCTGTTTGTTCTGCAGCATTGTAGGCCTGCCTCATTCTCTCGTTTTCATTTATTTATCCTGCACATCATTTCATTGATTAAGTTTGCTTACTGACCATTTACCGTTACTATGACAACAGGTGATGCTAGCTCCAATAGCTTAGCTCAAAACCTTATGAACAATACAATTGTAACTGTTAGTGATGTTCAAATGAAGCTTCGCGAACCACTGTCTTTATTTTCTGAACTCACTAGATGGCGCTCTCTGTTGAAAACACACTGAATTGCCATTCCTTTAACCTTTTTCTTTGAACAGAGAGCGCCATCTAGTGAGCTCAGAAAATAAAGACAGTGGTTCGCGAAGCTTCATTTGACCATCACTAGTAACACACAGTGCAATGTGAATGGAAAACCACTGCTATCAACTCCACTACTAGAGATCTTAACCGTTGTGTACATGTCAGATTAAAAAAATTAAGACAAAATAAAAGCTTAAATTCAAATAGCTCACCTTACTGTACTGTGTCAACAGTTAACTTCATGTAATATTGTATGATAAGTTTTCTTTTGCAGGGTGCAAATGTTTCACCAAACAAGTTCCTTCCTTCCTGAGACTATTTAGCAGAGCCACCGTCGCTGCGTCCAGAGCTTAGCACTGCCCAAGACGATTGTGACTGGTTTCAAGAAATGCAAAAAAAAAAAAAAAAATCCCTCCTATCCTCTCCTATCCCAGAATGTATTTGTGGAGTAGCCAGACCACCCTCCGCAACGATTTGGAGATAGATCTGGCAGTGTGCCACTATAGTCGGGGGAAATTGTACCATTGTTGAGTAGAGTACAGAGGGGGGAATGAATTTGCATGCACAGCTTCGCAGTCTGAAAACCTCTAGACGTTGTTTTTTTACACATCATATTCAGATTGAGCCAGCTTAGGTTTGAAAATGTTCCAATCTCAATCAATTTTAAAAATGTATTTCTATAGCACATTTCGTACAAGTTAATATAACACAATGTGCAAAAAACTAAAATATATCTAAAATATATACAAAACATGTATAGAACATGCACACACACTGACACACACGCACACACACACACACACAAACCAAGGATTAACATTGAACAGCGACAAACTCAGTTATTCATAGACTTTTGTAAGAAGCAGGTTTTTTTAATATTATTTTTTGGGGCTTTTCCCTTTATTCGATAGTGACAGTGGATAGACAGGAAAGGGAGAGAGAAAGAGAGGGGATGACCCGCAGCAAAGGGCCACAGGTCGGACTCGAAACCGGGCCGTTGCAAAGGACTCAGCCTACATGGGGCGCACGCTCTTGCTGGGTGAGCTAGAGGTCACACCAGAAGCAGGGTTTTTAGCCTGTTTTTAAAAGTGTTCAGTGTGGAAGCCTCTCTCATTTCCACTGGCAGGGTGTTCCATATCATTGGGGCATAGACACAGAAAGCAGCCTCTCTCAAACAAGTGATCCTTTAATTCATAATCTAGAGACGTGTTCCTGCTATTTGGTTCCTAGCAGGGGAGTGGCGAGGAGATCAGGGTCAGACCTTCAACCAAACAAATGTTCCAACAGTCCTGACCAGCCAATCAGACTCCACACAGCCTGTAGCACGCAGACCAGTCCTGGCCCTGCAGTGTTCTGATTTCCGTCCTGTTGGACCGTGTCAGAGTCTGCCAGCTCCGTAATGTGCAGACAGCAGACACGCAGACATGCTGAAATCTGCTGTCAACACATATGTTCTGAGAGCTGCATAGCTCCTGGCTGCCCTTGTCCAACACTGACCATTAAGTGTGGTCCAATCCAATCGCTGTCCTGGCTACTGTAATCCTGGCCAGACCACAATCTGCCATGGCTGTGGCTCCCTCGCTCCCAGCATGCCTCGCTGCCAGAGATAATCTGGGCCGCCAGACAAGAGGGGATTCCAACTCTCTCTCCTCCTCAGTTGCCCTCCGCTCTCTCTCTCTCTCTCTCTCCCTCTCTCTCACTGTGTCCATCTGTGGCTCTCTCCCAGTGAGCGGATTAGATGAGGTGTTGGTTGGAAGCAGTGCATCAGTCAGGCTTCATTAGTGGGAATTTATTCATGCCCGTATGTGCCCCCCTTTCTCTTCCTTCCCCAAATCTCCCACTTCCCTTCCTCCGTCCGTTCCTTACTTTCTCCATCCTACCTTTTTATTTTTTTTATTTGACTCATTAATTCCTTTCTTTCTGTTCTTGTTTCATTCAGTCTTGCATCCTCTAGCCTCAACACCCCCCGCATCTCCTCAGCTGTTGTCTTGTCTCTCTGAGGAGCTTCAGCTTGTTTATCTCGAGTCAATTTTCCAGAATTTGGAAGTTTTCATTTCACAATGCTGAGTACCACCCAGGCCGCAAAACAAAAGTCACATTCAGAAATACAGATGACTGCTCTTAGTTTCCCATGTTAGATTTTAACAAGGAATGCAGTCAAACATGTAGCGCGGTGGGATTTTATTGTGATTGTGAATACCAGTAGTTTGTTCATTTTCCCATTTGGAGACATTTGTTTTCGTTTTACTGCCAGTGTGCTTTCCAGTCAGTTGGAGAACACATGCAAATTACATCATTTAGAGTATAAAAAACAACAATGGCCTTTTTGGTTAAGTTACAGTAATTCTTTGAGATGTGAAGACAATCTCTGATCCAGTCACATTTACATTGCAGTATTCTGTTTACATTAACATAGATAGATAGATAGATAGATAGATAGTCTATATTGCCCACTGGGGAACTTAGTTTTCACAGATCAGTATCTACTGATCGCATATTAATACCTACAACGAAATACAGTACTAACAGCTCTATGTATTCTTATTAGAGCAACTGAACATGACAACTCCCAACGCATTAGCAATATCCAACGTACTGTAACAACACTGTATATAATACATATGTTTAAGTTCCCTGGACAAGTGCTGTTCCTTAAAATACCCCAAGTCTGTCTTCTTCACTCCAATTATCTTCAAAGAAATATTAACAATGTGCTTCAGGCTTGTTCTGCCCACCACCAATGTGTTCTAAAAGTAGCAGATCAAAGGAAAGGGCACACGACTCTCAGCACAGGATAGTCACTCAGAATAACTGCAGAAAAGTTTAAGCTTTTGAAAGAAGGTGCTCTTAATTTTAACATCCCATTTTAAATGATTGTCAAACATTGCACACCATACATATTAGAATGGGTTTCAATACTAATGAACAAAGTTATTTTCACGTCACTTTACAAAAGTGAGAAGAGCCAACCCAGAATGGGTTTGTGTGCCCTGAAGGGGAGCAAGACAACAGCCGTGTTTACGGCGACTGCAACTGTCAGACTAGATGATGAAAAGTTCAAAATAAGTCAAAAAATGTCAGTCACAAAATGGCAACAACATGAAATGAGCAGGTATCGGAGGCATTATTTCAACCAAATGACAGAGTGCCATATTGTTATCGGTAGAAGAACAATCTGCACACAAAAACCCAGCACGGGCCTTGGGCTCCTCCAGATGTTGGTGCATATCATTGAACCGGAACATCTGGGCGTCCTCACCATTCATCAGCAATAACACTGCAGTGAATCATATTCATCAACAGCTTTGAAGTTTTAAATGACGACTTCAAAGGGCTCACACATGATACGTTTGACATCATGTTTAATAGCAAGACAGACATTTTAATGTGCGTACTTTTAGGAAAATACATGATCACACACTGACATGTAATAAAACACATGACATCTGTGGGTATATCCACCATTTCACTGGAAAACAACAGCAAAGTGGTCTCAGTCTCAGCCAGAAAATCGCCAAACTGGAACAAAGAATATCCATCCTTTATAGGGTTAATCTCCCCATTCTCCCCCCCAAGCTCACAATTCAACCCAAGCAAATCCAAACAGCTCTGGCTCGAGCATAGTTGCTCCACAACGTATCAAATCCAGACCGAACTTCCCGACCTCATCGGCTAAGTTCGGCTGGCATCCAGGCTAGTCCCGCGTGTCACTGAAACGTACATTTTGTAACCCCACCCACCATCTTTTCCTAAAACGAACTGTAACATTCTTGTGCCACATGTCAGTTAAACCTATGTCCCGACCCGGAGCACCAAAAAGTGACACAAAGAGTCCCGACTAAATGTGTGTCTAAATATGACGCTAAAGAAGACTTTTGGCGTCAATAACAAACGTCAAAGGCACCTGACCAAGTGTCGCTTTTTGACGCCATGGGAGGGGGAATGTGTTGGCTCAGACCCAGCTCCTTCCCAGGTCGGAGGACCCTCAAGCAAACTAGGTGCTAGACCGAAGGCTCCCGTTAGCTCGTGGGCCACCGTCCGTAAGAGCAAACCTTTGTCAAAAGTCCTTTGTTTTAATGTAAGCTATCTTTCATAATGATAATATACTTTCCATACAAATTACAAATTACTAACTAAAAACAAAAAACAAATTGCATGTACATATCGTACTTATTGCTCCTTTTAGCATGATACTTTATTCTCTTCCTTCTGGTGGTTTTAATATTGAGTTAAGGGTATGTTGAGGGTCAAATCAACTTTGCTTAGGGATCCCAACAATACTTTGACTCGCCATAAAGAATGGCTTCACACCATGCACCATGAATCGCTTTTAATAGTATAAAGTATTATTGTTAAGAATTTATGATGAATCGGTTGAATCTCTGCTCACAGTGTCTCCGAGAGATTCATTTACACCACCTACATTTAATTCAATTGGTTTCTCCTTTTAATTTTTAATAAAAGTTCATTTTAAATTCAGATTAATTAATACAAATTCTGTTTGGTCAAATTCAGCCTCAAACCTTAATTTCAAATTCTAAAATACAAATGAATTACCAATTTTTAACCAATTTCTAATTTAGCTTTTTTTTTTTACTTTTTTATTAACATGAAACATTTCTCATGCAAGTTCAATTTTCCAAAATGATGTAATGCAAATTTTAAATTACCAAATTTGATTTAAGTGTCTGGCACAAATATCTGCCCAAACAATTCAATCTTGTTTTTCACTATTTACCATCTGAGAGTTTGGGTCAACACTTCCGTACCGTTGTTAGACGCTTGTATCAAGGGATGTCTCTATCGGAGTGGGAAGTATCGGATCGGAGCCGATATTGGCACATCTAACCGATCGGGGATCAACAGTCAACCCGATCACCTTACTTTGATAATTTACGTCTTTCAATTCTGAAACATTCTAAGTAGAAGTTGATTTTATGTCAGTTTTACAAAAAATGCTAGCAGCACTAAGTGCAATGTATTAAGCTGAAGACATCTTTTGTTACTTTGTTAACTTAGTTATTTTTGGAAACAAAAAAAAAAGTGCTATTATCTAGGCATCGGAACGGGTGCCTAGATATCGGAACGGGACTTGGTTTCGGCAGATATTCAATTTGTTTTCAAAAAAGGGATATCGGGAAATATATGTAACTGCTGTTTTGTTTTTTTAGCATTTTTAATTGTGAAAAGGTGTAAATTGAGAAATGTTTTACTAACAGCGTCTTCTCCCTGTCAGCTGGTTGAGAGTGAGGAAGAGGAGGAACTGACCCAGACAGAGGAGGAGGGGAATGAGGGGGGCCAGTTTGACGTCATCCCGCTGTACTCGGAGAGGGCTACCGTCTCCAACCTGGGCTCCCCGGGGACAGCCGGGGCTGCATCCGTAACCGCCGGCCCTCCTAACGCCGTACTACTGCTCCTGCTTCTGTTGGCCTCGCTCAGCTGGGGCTAGAACCCAGGACGTAAAGAAGACACACACATATACACACACACACACACACACACACACACACACACACACGTTCACGTATGATGGACCTGCCAACAATCCTGGACTGATCGCTGTAAAATCATAGGACACAGTGAAGAAATGGACTTCACATTTTGTCAGTAGCATCCTCTTGATTCCTCACTTCTGTCCTTGCTTCCTTCCTTTCCTCTTTTGAAAATGGCACTTTGTACAGCATAATGTGATTGCAGCTGCAGCGGTGTATTAACAAAAGGCCTAGTCATGGTAGGTGTCATATGCAGCCATCCACCAATGAGGATAACGTAGCAGCTCCTGTCACAGGCTCAGAACAATGTTCATTTGCGTGGCTTGCTCAGTTGTTAGCAGACAGACAAACAGGCCAAGGTGTGTGTTATATTGGCTTGTCATATCATACACATATTAACTGCTGCGGCTGAGTAGAAAAAAAAAACTGCTCACATCAGCCTCCTAATCATCAGAAGTGAATATATATTTCTGACAGCAATGATATCTCCCAAAGAAACAAACTGGTGCCAAAATGGCTGCAATTGCTGACAATTCAACACAATAAAACACATAATATTAAACCCGACGCAAGTATTAAAAAAAGAGCTGCATAGCTTGCGCAGTTAATGTGTGTTTTAACTTGATAGCAAAAGGCTACAATATGTACCATAGTAACAGTAGTACAGTGCAGTCGGACTTTGTTTTTTTAACTCAATGACTACGTTTACATGCACAATATTCTTTTTTTTGCCCTTATTCTAAAATGAAACTATTCCGACTAAGTTGTGACATGTCTAATGAAAGTAAATATGCCACTAATTTTCCCGTTCATATGCAGCTGTGGAAAATAGGATTTTTCAAAGTGTTCCAGCAGTGGAAAACTTTGAAACCAGCTTCTAGAAAAGGTCGGCTCATGTCCAAAAACCTGTTGATATCCAGGCCTTTGATAAAGTTTAAAAGTAGCTGTGTTTCTCCTTCTTTTCTTTTGGCCGTGCATCTCTACCGCAGCCCTGCAAACTGTTGGCTGATTGGTTTGTGTACAGTAACCATAGCAACGCACAGAGCTCACCGTAAGCTGTAAACAGGCAAGAGGCCGTAAACTGTCACAAACTGCAGTAAAAACCCTGACTGAGACACAGATTCTGAATGCGCTGTATACATGTCCAAAGAATGCTTCTAAAACCTGAATAATACTGACAGATCTTAATCTTAATCAGAAAATGCTATATTCAGAAAAAGGCCTTATTCTGAATATCCAAACCGAATATGCTGTTTACATGACCTGAATCAAATTCGGAATATTGTCATATTCTGAATATTATTAGAAATATTAGTGTGGATGTAAATTTACTCATTGATGGATGATGATTTGTCCCACTGGTTGCAACCAACCTGTCTCTGGGTCAACCTAACAATGACTGAAGGGAGAATGGGCATTGATATATGATGCATCAGTCTAACTTCATCAAGGTGATGAATGGAGTGATGCTGCCATCCCTGTTCTACAGCCATGGCCAATGACAAATCACACTCTCATTGTTTAATGAACATCAAGTGCCAAGTGGGTGATGTGTGTGTTTGTGCGCGCGTGCAGGGATCAGGCAGAGAGACTGTAGAGAAAATTGGGTAAAGCTTTTTGTTATAATTTGAGTTCCCAACAACGTCAGCATAGCCACACACACACACACACACACACACACACACACACACACACACATTTGCACACATACTTCCTGCCATATATTGAGCCGATGCAGCTCTTTCTTGCTTTATTGCTCTATCCCCGTCCCTATCTCCCTCCCCGGTGACTCGGGCTCAGGACCCGAGCTGCCACAGGCAGCGATATGAATAAAGCCGTCATAATAAAAACAATACAGCAGAAACAATATGAGCTCTAAAACGGCAGAACAAATCAAATAGCTCCCCAGCAGGCGAAAAAACACGCGCGCTACTTCTGACACCGACACAGAGACAAAATGAAAAGACTTCGATAAGGAGTGGGAGTGAGAGATGAATGGAAGAGAAATTAGGTAAAAGAATAAGGCCAAGTCCCCGTGTGGTCTTTGTGTGTTTGATGTTTTACTTGTTTTTAGCACGGAGGCTGATAATCAGTCCCTGCCAACATCTCTTTATCAACTGACAGGCTCCTCGGGGGGAGTGTTCGTGTGTGTGTGTGTGTGTGTGTGTGTGTGTGTGTGTGTGTGTGTGTGTGCGTGCGTGCGTGCGTGCGTGCGTGTGTGTGTGTGTGTGTGTGTGTTGGGTATCAGGCAGTGATAGAAATGCGCTATAGCGAGAAGAGAAAAGACCCTGGAGCACAAACAGCAGAGAGAATCACCGGCTCCGATTCTCTGTGTCTTATAAATCTTTTGCTGACACTCATTTCTTTTCTTTCTCTTTCCAATTTCTTGGAATTTGGAAAATCAACTTCCATGTAGAGGGGCGCCTGTGATGGTGGAGGGCAAGAGACAGAGGAGGGAAACGATGAGAGAGAGAGAGAGAGAGAGAGAGAGAGAGAGAGAGAGAGAGAGAGAGAGAGAGAGAGAGAGAGAGAGAGAGAGAGAGAGAGAGAGAGAGAGAGAGAGAGAGAGAGAGAGAGGGAGAGAGAGAGAGAGAGAGAGAGAGAGAGAGAGAGAGAGAGAGAGAGAGAGAGAGAGAGAGAGAGAGAGAGAGAGAGAGAGAGAGAGAATGGAAAAGAAAGCATGATGAGATGAAACAAATAGGAAAAAAAGAAGCGAGGAGGCATGAAGGACGTCAAAGTAGGACATAGATATATAAGAAAGCTGCAAGGAGAAGATGATGAAAGAACAGGAAGAAGGAAAGGACAGAGACAGAAAAGAGGCCGAACCAAAGGATGAAAAAACAAAAGAGAGGAAAGAGAGGGATGGAAAGAGGAAGGAAGGAAGGAGATGAGAGGGAAAAGTAGAGGAGGGGCAGAAGAGAGGCAGAAACAAAAGAGCAATAAGAGAAAAGGAAGAATTCATGGAAGGAAACCAAGAGAAAGTGAGGGGAATGAAAGGATGAAAGAAGGATAAATAAGGAGCAGAGAGAAAGAGGAGGAAAATGAGAAACAGGAAAAAGGAGAGGAAAAGGAGGTTTTCTTTGAAGCCACGGAGGAAACAAACTGCAGAGAGAGAGAGAGGTGACAGGTGTGCAGTGTACTATGACCTCTCTTTCTCTTTTTCTCTGTCACACACACACACACACACACACACACACACCTGTCTGACAAAGTGTCTGTCACTCAGTAAAACAGAGATAGAGAGCGAGTGAATACACTTCTTTGAACATTTGGCAGTAAATACTGATGTTCTGTGAGGAGGAGTTTTAACTAAGCAACAAACAGCAACCAGGCACTGCAGTCTAACACCAGACGCTGATTACAATGAAACGTTCATTCATAGTAATGACAAAGTCAAACATCTCTGTTTCTCACTCACTAAGCTTTACAGAGAGCGCTCCTGCACACAAGAGACACATCGAGCACCTTCAAATATCCGACCGAAGTCATTTGCTCTCTTATGAAATGGATAAATTGAAATTCTATATATATATATATATATATATATATCCCATGATGTTCAGACCAGAATTAACAGTGAGTGTATCCCATAACAAGTGTTGTGTGTGTATCATAAACACACATCAGTGCGTCTTTGCATTCACATGTACCTTCCTCACCATGAACACACACTCTGTAGCCAGCCAGGCTGTTCTCATGAACCATTCCTGCATAGAGCTACCGAAAGTAATGCACTGTAATGTGTATGTAATCAATTTATTTATTCCTGTCTGCCCCACTTTAACTGCCGCTGTAAGGCAGAGACTGCTAGTGGCCGTACTACTTATGACCGGAGAGCGAAAAAACTGCAGGGAGGAGGTCAGGGGGGTGGGCTGAGTCCTAAAACACAGGACGTTCAATAGTGTGGGGGGGTGGAGTACATGTCCCGGGAGTACTACAGTACTTAAAGGGTAATTTCGGTTGATCACTGTGAGATCAATGTTGTTGTCAGAACACTTTTAATTACAATCTGAGCCGGGCGGGCTTTACACAATGATGATAGCGCAGCGATGTTGAAGCGTCATCTCCTTCATCGCTCTGATTGGTTTTAGGTCTATACAATTGCGCCCAGAGGCATTTGAGGGGCGTCCTTGGTGACGCCCCTTTGGAAATGGACTGTGAATGAACCTTCCCCAGACCCGAGTGGGTCTGGTGTCAACCAGGTTAGTCGGTGGCAAAAAAAAAACATTTTTAGTGGACAAAAATCAAGGATACACAATTGCCCCATTAGGTTACATTGCAGCTTGGTTAGTCTCGCATTGCCAGGCTAGTCCAAACAGCATTCCTGGATGGGAGAAAAAGGTGCTCTGGTTTATTGGCATTTCGTTAAACCAATCACAATCGTCTTGGGCTGTTCTTAGCCCTGTACGGAGCCACGGTGCAAAAATAGCTGCAGAATAGCCTCAGGAAGGAACTTGTTTTGGTGGAACACGTGTACGTTCAAAGGTTGTTTTAGTCGTGCAACAGAAAACTCAGATTGGACAGATAGTCTAGCTAGCTGTCTGGATTTACCCTGCAGAGATCTGAGGAGCAGTTAACCATAGTCCTCAGAAATCCACCGGAGTTTAGAACGCCAACACAAAGAAAGAGGAAGGTGACGGATATCCGGCTGAAATGAGTGAAATACGAATTTCCAGCGGCAACAGAACAATAAAACAAAAAAAACTGGCTTTTCCTTTTTTCTCAGTCCCACCAGGACTAAGGACTAGGGGTGTAACAATACATCAATCTCGATCGATATATCGATAAAATGTCCCACGATCCAATGTTGTCGATACAAAGTGAAAATATCGATACATATCGTCTGTAAGATGCCCCTTTATTTTAGATTCCCACTTTTATATTTGAGACGTTTTTAACTTTAAATGTCTAGAAGAGCTCAGCAATAACAATTGTCAAATCATATTTTAGTCTGTTTTTTGAGTTGATATAAATGTAACTGTGTTAAAGTGATAAACTGTGTTATCTGATATCGTCTCATTTTGATCACAGGCCGCTGAATTGAATAGAATCGACATCGTATTGTGACAGACTTTAAGATATCAGTATCGTTGTCCAAAGAATCAATATAGCATCGCATCGTGATAAAACTTGTGATTTACACCTCTACTAAGGACTGTTGCCTAAACTACCTACATTTGCTACAGCTTTTGTGAGAATTATTATTGTGAGCTCACTAATATTCATAAGTGATTAGTTTTATAGACATCATTAGCTAGTTTCAAGTCAGCAGTCTGGGCTGAGACATAAAATGGTGACTCAGTGGAGGAAACAAAACAGTTTGGTGAGTGTGCTCAGGAGAGTGGTCAGGGATGATGATGCCTGAGGTCAGCTTGCTTTGGCTGATTGAACCACTTTGTGGTGGATTCCAGTACCTTGCTCAAGGGAAGTAACGGTGTGATGACAGTATAAAGAATCTCCTGGCGACTGGGCTCTGTCTGTAACGGTGAGCACAGTGCAGTACTTGATGATGACTCTGACCTCAGAATCTCTCCTCCCTGCATTATATAGAACTAGATAGCCAGGTCAGAACCCCCAAGCACCCCCGCCTCCTCCCAGCCAATAGCGGGGGTTAATTGAGATCAGCAGGGGAGGGCCTTTCACCAGGACCCGTTGTTCGTTTTAATTGTTGTCTCGGCTGTTTGTCGTCAGGCCGACACCCGGTGGCAGGACGACAAGAGGGATGGACAGAGCGAGAACGGGAGACAGCGGAGGGAGAGAGAAGAGGGAGTGGATACCCATGATTTACATTAATATGTGCTGAAATAAACAAGCAGAGAAGTCATGCGTTAAATCAACTCAGAGAGAGAGAGAGAGAGAGAGAGAGAGAGAGAGAGAGAGAGAGAGCCTGCAGGGTAATAGAGGAATACAGAAGGATGATGTGTGTGTGTGTGTGTGTGTGTGTGTGTGTGTGCTTGGAAAGAAGCATTCTTTTTATTGTTCTATTACCATGCAGTAGAGCTACACCCGAAAGCGTGCACACACACACACACACACACACACACACACACACACACACACACACACAGCATGTCACATTTGAGCGTCTGCTTTCTCTCTCCAGTATTTTAGTATTCTAATCCATCATTGGCCTGACACGGGGATGCTGTCTCTCCCCATGCTGCTGCACATACACAGCATCCAAACGGAAGATAAAGGCAGAGCAGGGGAAAACAAACTCCACAGCAGGGAGAGCTTTATCCAGGGAGATAAAGCCGTTGAATAAAGCGGCGACGGAGAGATATAGAGGAAGTTTAAGAGATGGAAAAGAGAGGGGGAAAGAGAGGAAGGAGCAGAAGAAGAAAACGAGGGGGAAGGGGATGGAAATGCGAGTGGGAGAAGCAGAGAAGGAGAGGAAACCGAAGGCAGAGAAGAGGAGAGAAGAGGAAGACCAGGGGTTGGTGGGATGGGCGAGCAAGCAAGAGATAGAAACAGAGAGATGTGTGTGTGTGTGTGTGTGTGTGTGTGTGTGTGTGTGTGTGTGTGTGTGTGTGTGTGTGCGTGCATGCGTGCGTGTGTGTTGCTGTGTGTCGCAGCTGAAGCCTGAATCTCCCTGTTCCATTTCACACTCTGTAGGTCCTGACGCATCGGCCCACACGTACAGACACACACACACACACACACACACACACACACACACACACACATACACACAAACAAACACACAAACACACATTTTTCAGTCATGCACGCAGATAAACAAAAATCTGCACAGTCAGTCTAAACTAAAAGTCCTGCAGCTTTTGCCCTCGACTCTTTCAGGCTCCTTGGATCCCTGCTTTCGATCTAATACACTGGATGCAAGAAATATGAAAGAAAAAGTCCGCTCCAAAACATGTAAATCATTTTTAAAACAGCTCTGATATGAAGCATTTAACTTGATGCCTCTTCGCAGATATTTGCACCAATGGCCATCTGATAGAGTGAGGAGTCAGTCAGAGAAGCGCAGCGGTGAGTCAGGTCGAGAAGCAGCTGATACAGAAACTAAAAACATTTACAACAGGATGTACTGAGTGGAACGCTTCATATTTGGCTCCAGTGGTACAGTATCAATCTAACAGACAGATGCATGCTTTAAGATATTTGTCTCTGAGATTCCAGCATTCAGCCCAGTACAATAAAGGGGAATACCAGTCTGATTGTACCAATGAAAAATGACATTTAAAGTGTCTATTGAGAGGAAAAACCTGATCATTTTGGATAATTGTCTGAGGTTACTGCATGACAGATATCTGAAAACATGAGGAAATAAACCTATAATAGGACATTATTCCTGAAATGTCAGATATATTGCCATAACAGTGACCCTAATACCAACTTATTTATTTAATTTATTTTGGTAATTTTCTGTTTCAGATCAGAAGTTGTTACTGTGTGTTACCATTTTATGTGAAGGAGCTGCTTGACAGTTGAACCTGTATTCACTTTCTGCTGTCATTCAGGCTGTTAGCCTAACTTAGCAAGAGACTGCATGCTAGCTTCACTGAACCAACACACACTTGTGAATGACTCATTATTATCACATGTGGTGTTTATGGAACCCTCACTCTAAGAAATATCTGTGTATTAACAGTTGTATGGCTGTATTTGTTTTTAACAGAAATTGTCCATAGAATGTGATTCACAGTTGTATTCCTGGTTATTTACATTTCGAATTGCATTATGGGACCTTTATCTGTGCTCCGACAACATTTGGCAGCCTTGGAGGCGAAAGCAACACAATTTCATCCGTCTGCATTTCAGCAGTAAGTTATTGGATTAGCCAGCATCAAAAGTGCAAAAAAAAAAAGCATTGAATGCATCAAAAGCATAAAAAAGCGCCAAAAGGGTAAAGAAAAAACAACTGTTGAAAAGAGCATCAAAATAAGCTTGAAATTATTCGAAGAACAGATTTCTTTTTTTCGAACTTTACTGAGCAGCTTTGTATGAGATAGGTTAAGATAACAGAAAATGTTCTGTGTTCTAACTGAAGCTACACACAAAATGTACGTTGTTTTAATCACAGGGACAAAGTCTGGGTAATGAGCTGCCAGAACTTTTTCTGTTCTTTTACGGATTTATTTCTTAGAGTGTGAAAGTGCTATCAACAGGTGAGCATCTCTAAAGTGCCGTCGTCATGGTGGGGTTTGTTACAGTTTATTGTCATCTCTATTGACCTGTTGAGCATGCTAACACATGCTAACACCACCTGGGGCTCCACAGAGATACTGGACTGTTTCATAAGCAGTCATTGGACAAAGACAGCTATTCTCCCCAGCTTGGTCTTTGAACTCGGCACAGAAACTATCACGGGGCACGCACACTCTCCACTGAATGAAGTAAGACCACTTTTGCTTAACAGTGACCACTTCATCCACAAGCAGCATTCGTGGGATAATGCTAATTGCTAAAACATACTGTAGTGTAACAGGACACGCACTGAGTCAGTAATGTCAGTTACACAGCGATAGCTATATAAAGTTAGCTAACGTCAACTAACATCGGCCACTATAAGCTTCTGCTCAGACAGATCAAGTGAGGCTGTAGCAGCACATCCCCCTGATAGGACTGAAGTGAGCGAGGGTGTATTTTTGTCTCATAAATTACATTTTTCATTGTATGAGGAAGAAGGTATTAAGTGGTCTTTCAAAAGGACAGACGGCTTTAAGTCTGTTAACATGAGAGAATGAAAAGACATGTGGTCAGACAGGAACCTCTGTCATTTTGGAGATGAACCACACTTCCTGACTAAAATCTTCATCACTTATTATATTATATTTATTATATTGGTCAAGAACTCTGAAAGACCATCAACAAGAGCTTCTTTCTGTTTCACCTCTTTATGTTCAGTTTGAAGCAGCAGTATCTTTTGTTAAACGGTGTCTTAATGTGTGATGTCTCGTCATTTGACAGTTCATTGTCAATGTTTTCTATTACTCCCAACTCCCATTTGAGAATATTATAACTGTCTCATTGGTACTCACTCTGACTGGGATCCATTTAATATCTAGTGGATGGATTGTTCAGGACATCTTGGAGCTTCCTCTCGGACCCCCCAGGGACCCCCCAGGGACTCCTGGCCTCTTTGAGAACCACTTTACTGCATCGCACATCAAATGATGTTTCCCATGTTTCTGCACAGTGAGCTTGTATCCAGCTGAATGTTTTTCTCCAGCCGACACGGATGCAGACGCCTGTCACAGTCGGCATGCGTTGCCATGGTTACCCTGGTCTCACCCAGGTTGCTGCACCCTGGGTGATCCCCAAATGGTAAATGGAGCTGAATAATCATCGTAAATGTGATTCTTTTCAATACACCAACACCTGGTGAGGGTGCGTCGGCCATTTTGATGCTTTTTTTCCTCCCCTGCTTGACTGATTGACTGAGCACCCCAGCCCCCCCCCCTTCCACCCACCTCCCCCGCCTCTTATCCCGGCAGGTGCATGGCTGAATGGGACATCATCGCCATGGAGATTGAGGCGATGACACTCGCGCGCACACACACACACACACACACACACACACGCACACGCACACACACACACACACAGAGTCACAGACTGGGAAATGAGAGTGGCTTTCATGGCCGCGGATGCTCAGTCTGACTGGATGGAAAGTTGTCTGTCGCGGGGCAGATTGAGCTGTCACTCGAAGGGAAGTCTGCTCTGCACACATGGACGGGTCTCTCTTCCTCTCTCATTCTGTCAAACGTAAACCTTTCCTTTGGGTCATTCCAAAGTAAAGCCAGGAGACAAGCAGCCGCAGGTGGAGATAAATGCACTCCATTTAAAGACGCTGACCAAGGCTGAACCCCACACACACACACACACACACACACACACACACACACACACACACTTCCTGTCTGTAGCATGTCCGTGTACAGTGCCAGAGTGAGGGAGTCAAATCACCACAGCCCCCCTGCCCCCCCCACTCTATCATGTCGGTGTGTGGTCCTTTGGTCCTGTGCTTTCTGCCTGTCGGAGTGTTGAAGTCCACTCCCTCACACACACAAATCTACGTAAATAGAGACGGGCGGTTGATTGGTTTAACACTGTGTAGATGACACACTCTGTCTCTCTGGGGCCATATATGGGGCCCCGCATTAACTATTTCTGTTTCTGATCAGTGATTGACATGTTGCCCTGCTGAATGTGCCCCGAGGGGAACACTCCATGCCTCTGCTGTGTTCACCTGTGAATAATAAAATAAATGTACGAGCTGACATTTCCTTACCTAGACTCCTAGTGTGTCTCTTCTTCTCTAAAGCAGTGAACAGTAAGGAGCTGAGGGATTGAAGTTGCGGCAGATGTGACAACGTGGTTTGACATTACCAGTACCTTTTTTCTTATAAGCACCGGTATAAGGTCTCTAAATAGAGTGTAATTTGGTATAATATATTGTCTAGATATAGCATATTTTGAGTTTAAAACGGCAATATATGCGTTTCTAGTTACAGCTTAATTTAGGTGTATAGTTTCTTATCAGCGTCTAACTGTTTGTTTTCTGTTTAATAAAGACCAACTCATTTCTTATTTTGGTCTAATTTGATACGGAGTAAGGCTTATTATATCTTATTTATGTACTAATTACAGCATAATTTAGGCATTTGGCCTTTATTTAGGATATAACTGTTTGTGTTCCGTCTAAGAAAATGGACATTATTTCTACTTTTGGTCTAATTTGAGACAAAGTACGGCTTTTTTATGTACCGGAAAATAAAGTGTGACCGAAACTTTATTATTCATCACATACAATTGTACAGTACAATGTAGTGAAATTGAATCTCTGCATTTAACCCATCCTTAACATTAGGAGCAGTGGACAGCTACATACAGCGTCAGGGACACTTTGAGTGGTGGCCAGGTGAGGCCAGGATCAAACCGCCAATCTTATGGTTGAGGGCCTCTGATCCACACCCACCCAGTTAATCACGCACCCCCCTGGACTTATTTTCATAACACATGATCAGTGTGAAATTCTAATTAGGATAAACAGGAAAACATGCTTCAATGTCTATATGAACACAAACTTGTACAAACGTATCTTTATTAAGTACTAATAATAAAAAAAAAAGTAATCATATATTCACCCCCTTCGAGTCAGTTTGAGAGCACTTGTCTTGCTCACTCAACTCAAGGTCCTTTTACTATTTCTTCATACTTCAGCTGGAAGAGTTCAATTGTCATGGAACAATTTTGGAAATAGTTTTATCAACAAAACAATCTCAACTCAAGCAGTCTACAAAAACATAAAAAAAATGTCAAATCGATGCAGCAGAATCAGAGATATAGTCTTTTTCCCCCACACTTTTCTCTTGTCACAGCCTGTGTCTAATAAGCCTGGACTACATTTGGACGAAACGGCATATTAATGACTTTATGTATCATGCTGTATTGGCCTCTTTTCCATGCTACAGAGTTAGTGTGGGTTTAAAGTTGAGACAACAACACAGATATGGAGGATTTTAATTTCTGCCTACTTTCCCAGATGAGTGTGTACAGAGACATCCCGATACAAGGTAGGTATAATAATGGGCAGGGTCATGATCCCTCACCAGTGTTGGGAAGGATACTTTCAAAACGTATTCCGTTACAGAGTACAGAATACCTGCCCAAAAATGTAATTTGTACCGTATTCGTTACGTTACTCAATCTGAGTAACGTATTCTGAATACTTGGATTACTTCCACATTGAATTGCATTTTATAAATGTAGGAATGCGGCCATCACATACAGCTTACTAAACAGGCTTATTCTGGTGTGTTCTTCTGTTCCAACTGGCTGAATGTGTACCTAAACAAGCAGATAGGTTTTTGTATTTGTAGTCCCGAACTGCATACTACAAAAATCTAACCGCAGTCTAAGCTACCATGAGCTAATTTTAGCTAATGTTAGCTAACATGTCAAACGGGGCTAGTCTTTCCACGGCTCTGGGGCTAGTAAATCAGCATGTAGGAGAATGTAAAGTCGCACGTCAACTATAAAATAGCAAGGTGACCAGTAAAACTACAACAGACGACTACCCTTGGCTAAAAATAACTTACTTTAAGATGCTTCTTCAGGTTGGAGGTGGAGTAATTTGGACGCTGAAAGGAAGTTGGTTGCTGGCAAGAAGTTGACTGCAGTGCACAGTTATATTTCGTTCTCTCTTCTCTTTCTTTAATGTGAAATGCTGTTTGAATTTCCAAGATAGAAACGCATTCCTGCCCTGGCTCTGTTGTGCCGGTTCCAGCTCCATCTCTACCTCTATCAGTGATCACGCAAATAGCAAATTTTTTTGTTTTCATATTGGGGCTTCTGGGAAATGCATGGAGTTGCGAGAGTGAATAAACCCGTGAAACAGAGAAGTATCGTCATGTAATCCATTGATTTCAACAATGTAACTGTATTCTAAATACCAACTATTTAAATTGTAACTGTAACGGAATACAGTTACTCATAATTTGTATTCTGAATACGTAATGCCGGTACATGTATTCCGTTACTCCCCAACACTGTCCCTCACATCCAGGTATGTTTTATGGGCAAACAGAAGTTTCTTGACTTACCTCAGTCCAACTGGGCACCTCTTTTACTGAAGAATCCTACACTGAAGGCAAACATATGACAGAACCTGCTGACAGGGCTGGACAGGGGTAAAAAATCAGCCCTGGACCCAGACCAGCCCGCCACAATCAGCCGTACACCAACTGTCCTTGCACTCCCCTTCAACACACAACACGGTCTTCGGCAGTTCGTGAAATTGTCACGTTATTTTTAATCTATTGATTCGTGTACAACAACACGTTCATCTCGTTTTTTTCGTGGTGGCCAGCACGAAATGGGAACCATCTATACGGAGGTTGAGTTTAGGAAAAGATGAACGGGGAAAGCAAACATCACACCCTGGGACACGATCCGCGGTCTCTGGGGGACACGCGACAACAACGGGACGGCAGAGGTTGGGTTTAGGAAAAAGAAAACAGGGAAAGGACGCCTCACACACTGGGAGACGGCCGCGACAATAATGGGACGGTTCTGATTAGGAAAACAACAACGGGGAAACAAAACGCTAAACACGGGACACGATCCCCGGTCTCCAGGGTGAAAGTCCTGTATTGTTTGACCCATCCACCACCCCAACCAACCTCCTTACGCGGATTTTTGGCATTTCATACTACTCACTACCGTAGTTGTGCTGTGATCACGACATATGCTTCCCATTGAAATACATTAATTTACATTTTCGTGCTGGCCACCACGAAAAAACCGAGAAAAACGTCCCTGTGAACATGAATAATAGATTAAATAACGTGACCATTTCACAAACTGCCGTGAGACTGGGTTGCAACACATGTACGTACCAGCAGGGTTTAAAATAAGCCAAATGCTGGTAGAATATGCAAGTGGCTGGCAGATTTGCTTCAGTCACCATCCAAAAAACCATCACCGGGAACCATCACCTTATCGTGGTGGAGAGGTTTGTGTGTCCCTATGAACCTGAGGGCTGTGTTGTCTGGAGCTTTGTGCTCCTGGTAGGGTCTCCCAAGGCAAAGTGGTCTCAGGTGAGGGGCCAGACAAAGAATGGTTCAAAAATCCTATGAAAAATCGAGGAAGGGATGAAGTGACCCTGCCCGGAGGAAGCCCGGGGCCCCCGTCTGGAGCCAGGCCCAGATGGAGGGCTCGTCAGCGAGCGTCTGGTGGCCGGGTTTGCCACGGAGCCCGGCCGGGCACAGCCCGAAAAAGCTACGTGGCGGACATCTCTCCATCCCATGGGCCCACCACCTGTGGGAGGAACCGCTGGGGTCGGGTGCGCTGCCACATGGGTGGCAGTGAAGGTCAGGGGCCTCGACGGACCAGACCCGGGCAGCAGAGGCTGGCTCTGGGGACGTGGAATGTCACCTCTCTGTGGGGGAAGGAGCCGGAACTTGTGCGGGAGGTGGAGTGCTACCGGTTAGATCTGGTGGGGCTTACCTCTACGCACTGTCTTGGTTCTGGAACCATACTCCTGGATAGGGGTTGGGACTCTTTTCTTCTCCGGAGTTGCCCAGGGTGTGAGGCGCCGGGCGGGTGTGGGGATACTCACAAGCCCCCGGCTGAGCGCCGCTACGTTGGAGTTTAACCCAGTGGACGAGAGGGTAGCCTCCCTACGCCTGCGAGTTGTGGGGGGGAAAACTCTGACTGTTGTTTGTGCATATGCACCAAACAAGAGTTCAGAGTATTCGGCCTTCTTGGAGACCTTGAGTGGAGTCCTGCATGGGGCTCCAGTCGGGGACTCCATAGTTCTGCTGGGGCACTTCAACGCGCACGTGGGTAATGATGGAGACACATGGAGAGGCGTGATTGGGAGGAACGGCCTCCCTGATCTAAACCAGAGTGGTTGTTTGTTGTTGGACTTCTGTGCTAGTCATGGATTGTCTATAACGAACACCATGTTCGAACATAGGGATGCTCATAAGTGTACTTGGTACCAGAGCACCCTAGGCCAAAGGTCAATGATCGATTTTATAATTGTTTCATCTGATCTGAGGCCATATGTTTTGGACACTCGGGTGAAGAGAGGGGCGGAGCTGTCAACCGATCACCATCTGGTGGTGAGTTGGGTCAGGGGGTGAGGGGAAGACTCTGGACAGACCTGGTAAGCCCAAACGGGTAGTGCGGGTAAATTGGGAACGTCTGAGGAGGCCCCTGTCCGACAGACTTTCAACTCACACCTCCGGGCGGAGCTTTTCGTGCATCCCTGTGGAGGCTGGGGGCATTGAACCCGAGTGGACAATGTTCAAAGTTTCCATTGCTGAAGCTGCGGTGAGGAGCTGTGGTCTTAGGGTCTTAGGTGCCTCAAGGGGCGGTAACCCACGAACACCGTGGTGGACACCGGTGGTCAGGGAAGCCGTCCGACTGAAGAAGGAGTCTTTCCGGGATATGTTATCCCAGACGACTCCGGAGGCAGCTGCAAGGTACCGAAGGGCTCGAAGGGCTGCAGCCTCTGCCGTGAAAGAGGCAAAGCAGCGTGTGTGGGAGAAGTTCGGAGAAGACATGGAGAAGGACTTTCGGTCGGCACCAAGGTACTTCTGGAAAACCGTTCGCCACCTCAGGAGGGGGGAAGCGGGGAACCATCCAAGCTGTGTACAGTAAGGATGGGACGCTGTTGACCTCAACTGAGGAGGTAATAGGGCGGTGGAAGGAGCACTTTGAGGAACTCCTAAATCCGACTAATACGCCTCTATGGTAGAGGCAGAGCTGGAGGATGAGGGGGGGGATTGGCATCAATTTCCCTGGTGGAGGTTGCTGAGGTAGTTAAACAACTCCACAGTGGCAAAGCCCCAGGAATTGATGAGATCCGTCCCAGAAATGCTTAAAGCTCTGGGTGTGGAAGGGGTTGTCTTGGTTGACACGCCTCTTCAACATTGCATGGAAGTCTGGGACGGTGCCTAAGGAGTGGCAGACCGGGGTGGTGGTTCCCTTTTTAAAAAAGGGGGGACCAGAGGGTGTGTGCCACTACAGGGGTATCACACTTCTCAGCCTCCCCGGTAAAGTCTACTCCAAGGTGCTGGAAAGGAGGGTTCGGTCGATAGTCGAATCTCAGGTTGAAGAGGAACAATGCGGATTCCGCCCTGGTCGTGGAACAACGGACCAGATCTTTACTCGCAAGGATCCTGGAGGGAGCCTGGGAGTATGCCCAACCAGTCTACATGTGTTTTGTGGATCTGGAGAAGGCGTATGACCGGGTGCCCCGGGAGATACTGTGGGAGGTGCTGCGGAGTACGGGGTGAGGGGGTCCCTTCTCAGGGCCATCCACTCTCTGTACGACCAAAGCGAGAGCTGTGTCCGGGTTCTCGGCAGTAAGTCGGACTCGCTTTCAGGTGAGAGTTGGCCTCCGCCAGGGCTGCGCTTTGTCACCAATCCTGTTTGTAGTATTTATGGACAGGATATCGAGGCGTAGTCGGGGTGGAGAGGGGTTGCAGTTCGGTGGGCTGGGGATCTCATCGCTGCTTTTTGCAGATGATGTGGTCCTGATGGCATCATCGGCCTGTGACCTTCAGCACTCACTGGATCGGTTCGCAGCCGAGTGTGAAGCGGCTGGGATGAGGATCAGCACCTCTAAATCGGAGGCCATGGTTCTCAGCAGGAAACCGATGGAGTGCCTTCTCCAGGTAGGGAATGAGTCCTTACCCCAAGTGAAGGAGTTCAAGTACCTTGGGGGTCTTGTTCGTGAGTGAGGGGACAATGGAGCGGGAGATTGGTCGGAGAATCGGCACAGCAGGTGCGGTATTACATTCAATTTATCGCACCGTTAGACGAAAAGAGAGCTGAGCCAGAAGGCAAAGCTCTCAATCTACCGGTCAGTTTTTGTTCCTACCCTCACCTATGGTCATGAAGGCTGGGTCATGACCGAAAGAACAAGATCCAGGGTACAAGCGGCCGAAATGGGTTTCCTCAGGAGGGTAGCTGGCGTCTCCCTTAGAGATAGGGTGAGAAGCTCAGTTATCCGTGAGGAGCTCGGAGTAGAGCCGCTGCTCCTTTGCGTCAAAAGGAGCCAGTTGAGGTGGTTCGGGCATCTGGTAAGGATGCCCCCTGGGCGCCTCCCTAGGGAGGTGTTCCAGGCACGTCCAGCTGGGAGGAGGCCTCGGGGGAGACCCAGGACTAGGTGGAGGGATTATATCTCTAACCTGGCCTGGGAACGCCTCGGGATCCCCCAGTCGGAGCTGGTTAATGTGGCCCGGGAAAGGGAAGTTTGGGGTCCCCTGCTGGAGCTGCTACCCCTGCGACCCGACCCCGGATAAGCGGATGAAGATGGATGGATGGCTGGACCATCCAAAAAACAATGGTAATCTATTGAGTGGCTGGGAAAATTTGAACGTTCACTAGCCATTTGGCTGGTGGACAAAAAGTTAATTTTGAACCCTGCATACCAGCCGATACCAGCCCCTAATACTGTCACTTAGCTGAGTGGTAAGTAAGATAGGATGATAGTGTACGTGACGTGAGTCAAAAAGGCTGCCACGATCTTGATGGTCAAATGGCTAAAGCTTGAGGCTGGAGCATGGCTGTCCCGATGTCTTGTAACGTTATAGTAAACAGGTGAAAAGTCTGTAAGTTAAACTAAAGTGTTGTGTTATATTGCAATGTGGATCAATCAGAAAACTCTAGTATTATATTTGCAAGTGCCTTAGCTTGCTAATACATAACTAACATTAGCATAGAAACAGCTAACTTGTCCTCTCTGGTAGACAAAGGGTGCTAAAATAATCGTTTTATATGCTTAAATCTCATGTTTTTAGCTAGCTACCGGAGTTATTTTCGCCATCGGTGGGGGTGGGACTTAAATGCACTCTTTGTCTACGGTATAGGTTGGAGGTGGGCCGGAGTAGGATGTGATTGGCCAGTGTTCAGATGAGAGACAAACCAGTGGGGCAATCATGTGATCTCTCTCCTGTCTGTGGGCCGGTCAGCCAAAGACCAAGGATGTGAATGGCCAGTATTCACATGAAAGACACGCAAATGGGCCAATCATATGATCCCTCCTCTTTCTCTATGGGCCGATCAAAAAAATTTAAAATATAAAGCTTTCGACCAGTGTGCAGCACATGCAGTCCACACAAATAGACTGGCCCACAGGGAATTCTCCCGGTAATCCCAATGGCCAATCCATGCCTGCCTGCTGATGTGTCTACAGACAGATATCTGCAGATACATTTAAAATAAAAGCTAATAAAAAAGCTAAATTGTTGTCAGACGATCGCCACTAAGTTCTGAGATTCTTTTGCTCTCAGCGGACACCAAAATCTTTGTCCCGTTTTCTCCAGATTCTGCATTTGTATGCAGATATCTGTTCATAATAAAGTCATTGACCAAACTGAGTCGGGCTGCTGAACTTTGACAATGCATATGTCACATAAAGCACTGTATGAACGGTTTCATGTGAAAAGCTTGTATCTCCAAATTGTGGTGATTTTACTGCTTGCACATGAGCTAGAGAAAGATTGTTTCTGGGAAAACTGCTCAGCCCCATAAAAATGATGTGTTTTTCTGCACTTACTGAAAAGCTGAAAACATGTAAATACAAGGACTTCAGCGAACAAAAGCGATATATTACACCTGTGGGATAATGAGATTGACACACTAACTGTTGCTTTGAACATGTTGGTGCATACAGATGGATGACGAGGAGTAAACATTGCTATGCATCTGAAAGAGGCTGCGTTAATCAAGTTTCCTAACGGAGGAGTGATATTCACACTCGCTGGGGGTGTGGGGGGGAGGCATTTGCACGAACATATGGCCATAGTAATAAGCATGCACATACATAATGATGCACTCGTACTACATGCAGGGATCGCTATAATTTGAATCGACTTTCAGGCAGATTGATTTTCCTTCAGGCAGTAGTTTTAAGTACAGGACAGATTGCAGCCTGCACAAATGGCCTGATACAGCAAGATCCAAGCCTCAGCAACAATACCTTCATTCCCGCATTCAGCTCACTAAAACGTCTGCTTCTGAGAAACTGAGAAAAACACTGCGGAGCTGTTTATGCAACTTCATACAACTGCTGTGAAATATTTGTCCTGCAGCATCTATTTACCGGCTAAAACCTGCAAGATAATATTGGCCTGGCGTAGTAAACACAAAATATGGTAAAATTGTATAGGCTATGTGTTAAATTCTGTCTGCTCGCCTTCTCATCATCCTGCTTGCCAGTCAAACTGTGATGAGAATGAGTCCACGGGTGTTTTTAATAGAGCCTGTCAGTGTGGGACTGATGAGAACACACTGATATCTGAAAACTCATTTAATGTTGGCACAAAGGAAAACAAGCGTGCATGAACACACACACACACACACACACACACACACACACACACACACACACACACTGACACACACACTCACACACTCACACACACACACACACACACACACACACACTCACACACCCATGCACACACACACACACACACACACACACACACACACACACACACACACACACACATACACAAACACATTGCTATACTTGAAAGGACCTGTCATTGATCACATTCCCTCCCTAAACTGCCTTCAGCCATTGAAGTCTTATGTTGGTGGCTACAGTCTGGTCTGAGCACTCTCTACTACTGTTTCAACATGAACCTTTATCCAGTGATTGGCAGCCAAAGTTACTCAAGCTTGCTTGCATTTGAATATCTGCTGATTCAGAAACTAACCTGAGCACTAAGGACACTCTATACAGCTGAAATCACAATTAGTCATCCCCATATTATTAAACATTATTATTACAGCATCATTTTCAACGACACAGCTTCTCAGTTTGGTACTTTTAGTTTGTTGTTTTTGGCCTCAAAGGTATTTCATCTTTAGTGTTGATTTTGGTATTCTAATGTTTGGTTGCTGTAATAAATCTCAAATGGGAATTTATATAAAACGCACTTGTTATATGTGTATATATATATATATATATATATATATATATTGTGTGTGTAATATTATGTATTTATATTTTATCAGTGCGCACATACCTAAATATATATTTCTGTTGATCAACCTTACCGAGGATATTTTAAGTTGTAAGTTGAACATTGAGAAACTTCGATAAACTTTCATTTCCCACAGAATTGGGACAGGCAGGAAAAAAGAATTTTTTTCATTTTCTGTAAATTTCTTTCAGTAATAAATATGTCACATGGATTTTGTTTATATTTGTATCTCTTATTAAAAAGAAATTGGGCCTTTCGAGATGGATCAACGTGTTGTTAGCACTGGTGAGGAATAAGGAAGCCACAAATTAGCATCTAACCTAGTAAATGATTCAGCTGTGTTTATCATGAAACCAAATAATATGAAACATTCATTTCTCCCTTTTGGGTTCAGATATGTTCTCAAAAGAGAACACATGTAATGTATGAAGCTAAATGTATCTGTAGCAGAGAAAAACACTCAGTTAGACTTGAATTGATACATTATGTTAAAAGCTGCTAAGCATTCAGCCCAGAGATACTGACCTCATCCTCTATTAATTCCCATTTGCTACATTGAGCAGCGGTTGTGTTACGGCGAGAGCAACACAGTAACTAAATGTTCTGTCTCATCAAAAGAGAATTACTTTGAAGTGTTGTGGCAAATTTGCACACTCTTCTGCACAAGGACACTGGTGTCCAGCTTTGTCAGATGGCTGCACTTTGATAGGGGAAGAACAAGGGGTGAAATGATTGGTCATCACCGCACCAGCTGCTAATGTATTCTGACTAATCCCATACTGTTTGTAACTCTGCTGCAGTTATGCTGTGCACCCCAGGCCACGAATCACTTGCCACACCCCATGCTCTTGTGCTGTGCGCCATCGGTTGACAGTGAAAGAGCCTCAGGTGTTTAATAGCTTTCATAAAGTGGGTCTTGGTTGAATCACTATTGTGTTGTAGCAATTTGTGATGAAAAGAAGAAAAGTGAGCATTTATTTATATGTCATGGGTTATTAACTTGACTTTAAAGCCTAAAGACCAAATGCCAGACAGGCTTTTAGACAGGCTAATACATCGCCATTGCATGGTTCTAAAACCTGAACAGTCCTTACGAAGATAGAAAAACCTGAATACACACACACACTGAGCTCAGTGTGAGGTCCATTGTAAGGCCTATTAAATAATCAGACGGGTTTCTTCCCCACTGGCAAAAATCAGAACCAATCGCCTGTTTCTCAGCAAACTATTGTGTGTGTGTGACAGAAAGAGAGGTAAACATTCAAGTGTGTAGCTGTGCACGCACAAATCCAGACATCAGTTGTTTGTGTGTGTGTGTGTGTGTGTGTGTGTGTGTGGGGGGGGTGCGCACGCACTGCGTCTCCTCTATTGCTGCCATTCAGTCTCTGAGGAGCAGCTCCAGAATTAGTGCTGTGTATTTCCAGCCTCCATGGCTCATCTCTCACCAGTGACCCTGTTTGAATCCAGGTCTCAGCTTCTCTCACCTCCATCCCTTTGATCTCATACCCCCCTCATATCTCCCCCCACACACACACACACACATATCTCTCATTCATTCCCACTCTTTCAATCTTTCAATCCATTCTGTGCCCCATTCCTCTATTCCTCTTCTCCTGGTACAGTTTGACTGATAGCATTTATTTTCAAGGTTGACAATGATACTTCAACACTGACAATGCAAAAAGCTTCTATCCATCTATGTAAAATAACACAAATGGGTTATGGGAATAAGCCTATTCTTCTATATTTGTGATGTGGACTTCTTTGGACTTACAGTATATGGACTGTTTCTTGTTGGCATACTGTGGGAAAATACAGTTCTGAGTCATTAATTCCAACCCTATTGTTTGACACTAGCTATGTTTCCATCCACACGTTTTTATCCGAATTAAGTGATATTGAATGAAAAATGCCTTATGGAAACAATAAAATTCGATTGAATTTCATTTCACTCAAAAGAAATACGTTCAGTCTCATAGGATTTTATCTTGATCGATATACGGCTTATGCGATAAACGCTGATGGAAACGTTATTTGCCGAATAAATAATGAATTGCGATTAAGTTTTAGGTCATTTTATGGTTGCAACCCGCCACAAAACGAAGAAGAAGAAGTTTTAGTTAATTTCCGCCCAGTATTTCCGCTCTGTTTGCACATAAGTTTGTGTCAACAAAGACAGATGGAAGTGGACGAACAAGGAGACGCACTACCGGGAGTGCCGACACAAATGTCCCTTATGATGCAACGATTGTCTACCGCAGCCTGTAGTACGATTGATGGCCAGCCCTTTCTATTGACAAAATCCCTGTAGCCTTCAGCAGGGGGTCTAATCGGGACGTGAGTCCCGTCTATTGCGCCATACACCTGTGGCACAAGGTGTGCTCTGGAGTTACGCAGCAAGATATAATGCGCCTCATCCACTCCAGGTAGGTATATATACCTTCGCATCATCCTCGTTTGTATGGCATTGCACACGGCATAAACACACCGGTGCACGGTGGGTTTTGCTGACTCTGCGCATGTAGCCAGTTTGTAGAGCGCAATGGCGATACGCTCCTCGGTTTGAACCGGAGGGCGATAGCTTGCGACATCTGGGAAAAGGGACGGGCCAAAAAAATTACACAACAGGTCAAATGTTGTCTTGGTCATCTTGGTCATCCGAAAATGCTTCAACCAAAGGATTTCCGTGAAGTGTCTCTGAACCACGATCTCCCAGAACTGTTTGGAGCGCTGTCGTTCCGACACCACAGGCCGCCTCCGTTGTCATCGGGCATTTACGTGCATCTGCATCATCATAGCAATGTGTTGATAGCGTCGTTGTTTTCTTATTATAGCTTGATATGTCGCTATCAGCTGGCACATAAGCACTATTACAACTTGTGCAATGTTGATCATTTGTTGGTAGATGGCGCGATCCATTTTGTCTAGCAAAACTTTGGTCGCAAATGAATGGAAACACCTTAAAATGTCTAAAATCAATACGATATAACAATTTGATTGCAAAACAGCATGTGATTATTACGCTCATTACGCACAGGTTTTTATCTGCTTTAAAGCCGTTGGATGGAAGCACACTTTCATCAGCTTTATTCGCATGAGTTTTTTTACCGAACTTTAGATAATTCAATTGACAAGTGGATGGACACTTAGCTTATGTTTACATGCACACAATATTCCGGGTTTTGCCCTCATTCGGAATCAGACAATACTCTGACTAAGAAGAAGATTTTGTCAGTATTCCAGCGGTGTTGGACTTGATGGAGTGTGTGAACACAGCCTCCTTCTTTCTTTCCTTCAACCACCTTCTGTAAAAGGTCGCAATGCGATGTTTGTGCATATCCAAAACCTGTTGGTCTTTCATAATGTTTAAAAGTAGCTGTATTTTCCTTCCCACCAGAGATGTGGGCTTTTCTTTTTTTGGCATTCATCTCCAACCATCCATCCATCCATCTATCTTCATCCTCTCATCCAGGGTCGGGTCGCTGGGGCAGCAGCTCCAGCAGGGGACCCCAAACTTCCCTTTCCAGAGCCACATTAGCCAGCTCTGACTGGGGGATCCCGAGGCGTTCCCAGGCCAGGGCGGAGATATAATCGCTCCACCTAGTCCTGGCTTTTCCCACCCAAGGCTTGCAAACTGTTGGCTGGTTGGTTTGTGTACAATTACCATACCAACGTCAACATTTAAAAAAAAATCTTACTTCATACAATATCTTGGCAAAGACTGTACACTGTAAGCCTGGATAAGTTGAATTTACTTTAAACAATTGAGGAAACCGGTTGCCCTAAAAAATTAAGTAATGTGTAATGAAAATTTGAATGCATTTAACTTAAATGCTTGAAAGGGTGGAATTGTTATTTTAAGTTCAAAACACTACTCACTTACAATCTTTTGTAATATCAATTGCCTTGTCACATGAACTTGAGTTTGAATGAATTTAAACTCAAACAACATGAAAAACATGAATTTAAGTTAAAGTGACTAAACCTTTTTTGTATTCACTGAATGTGCTAAACTAGAACATTTAAATTGAGGCAAATATGCAATACACAAAAGTCATTCTTTTTCTGTTTTATTTGAAAACAGCATGAAGTTACAGGTTGGAGCCCCCCTGCTTTAACAACCTTGAATCATAAGCCTTAAACTGTGGCAAAATGTCTGTCATTCATGTCCTGAACATTACATAAAACTTGAAGTTTTTAGTCACAATCATGCCTCTATCTTAAACACACTTTTTGTGCTCAAGCATGTGTACATCATTATCACAAGAAATCACATTAAAACTGTATTATAGCTTACACTCCTGGTAGGGAAACATTTTTTAGTTGAATATTCCCATTTACATGACTAAACATGACTAAAATATCTACTTTATATATCTTTAAAATCCAAAATGCACCAAGACATTTAGCCATTTAGGCTTGTTGGCAGTAGCTTCAGAAGGGGATCTCCCATCAATGTAAGTTTATTTGTTCATAACATGCAATTTTGTCAAGTCAAACAGGTCCCCGCATACCAAATATTTTGCAGACTATTAGCAGGACTGGAGGAGCGTTACAAGTAATATTTGGCAAAAATCATCACAGATGAACTGAAAAAAAGAAAGAAGACTTGTCAGTAGTAATGGCCAAATGAAGCTTCATGAGGCTTTGCGAATCATTGTATTTATTTTCTAAGCCCCTAGATGGCACTCTTAGTTTAAAGAAAAAAGGCTCGAGGAATGGCAATTCAGTGTGCTTTCAACCCTTTTTGAACAGAGAGCGCCATCTAGTGGACTCAGAAAATAAAGAACACCCTCCAGTCCTACAGATACAGTCTGCTGAACTATCAGTAAGCGGGTACCTGTTGACAAAATTGCATGTTTTGAACAATTTAACTTACAGTGACGGGTGATGCCCGTTCTAAACCTACTGCCAATAGCCTAAATGGCAGAAGTCTTGGTGCATTTTGGATTTTCAGTTCGTAATGCAACTAAAATATCCAACTCATTTGAATTAAATGTAATCAAAGCCTGTCTGTCATGGACTCTTGTGCAAAACCATAAGACACATGTATATATACACAACACAAAAGTCCAACATTACAAACTGGGGCAAACAAATCTGGAGCAGTAGTAAAGCCATTTAGAACCCTGTTTTACACTTCCAGCTCACTTCTACCCAGTTTGAGCATTACCTACTGAATAAAGTTGAAAGTGTTATTCATGCACATGGGGTAGTCCAGGTGCAGGGCATAGATCAGTCCGAAACAGTCCGAAAAAGACACTTTACTGTCACCGGTTGAAACTAATGTTAATAAGTTAGTTGATTAATGGAGCAACCAGAATCTAACAAGCGCACTCAGAACTCCCATTTCAGTTAAAGACCCAAAAACATTTTCACAACTTCCAACTGGTGACAGTAAAGTAAAACAAACAAAGTGGGCAATGTAAAAGGATTCATACAACCTTAGTTATGGTGAGCAAGTTTCTAAATCTTTTCAATAGGACTGGGACTGAAAGTGGGTAAGCTTGTTTGGCAATAAAATAGAGACTTAATGGAGGCCCTTAAGGAAACACTGAATGCTGATCAAATAATAAAAAACAAAAAAAATTATTAACTTACAGAGCATGTCTTGAAGAAGGCAGAAGAATCATCCGCCAAGAGGAGAGGCAGTCCCCGAAGACATAGGCACCTGATGTGTGTTGGCTCAGTGGTCTGGAAGATAGTGGACACAAGAGTAAAACACATCTTGCTAAGGTTAATCGCATTTATTTATCAAATAAATTCCAGAAATTCCCCACAATGTTTATGTACAAGAGGACAAAGGGAGAGGAAAATGGAGAGGACAGAAAAGAAAATTAGGATATGAAGAGAGGAAAGGAGAAGATTAAGGAAGGGAGATGAGATGGGAAGATAAGGATAGAGAGCAAAGAAGAAAGAAAAGACATGAAAGAAAAAAGAGATGAACAGAGAGAGGAAAGAGAGGTAGTAGACTAATGTAGTCAAACCCACCTTTGTCTGACATAGCACAGCCAAAAGCTGGCCGGTCAGGCCATTATTTTTCCTAAAGAGGTCCATCATCCTTGGAGAGAAACGGTCAAGTTCATCAAAGAAATTGTATTGCAGACTTTTCCCCACCACTCTGGTGAACTCGTAACACACCTGAAACAAAACATAACAAAAACGAACCTTTGAGAGAAGGCACAATATAAATCAGTGGGTGCACGCGTGCTTGCCATAGGTGCGCTCCGGTACGTAACTAGCTAAACAAATAGCACTACAACCCTGGTCATTGTGGCAACTTATTCTTCCTGGGCAGGCCTCCCAAGTAGAACCTAGGCTAAGAAAAAAAACAATACAACGTGGTCGCTAACGCTCCTCTTCCAGCCTAGTGCATGTCCCTCGTTCGCAGCGGCGTGGAGGTTCAAGTCGGGCCGTGTCGCCAAGACGCTACAGGTCAAAAATGTCCCGATAAACTGGTTAAAATGACGGTTTTCCATGCTCACAAACAAGGCAATTTAGCTGACGTTGGCTAATTATCTGACCCCTACTCACCACATCCCCTTGAATCCACACACAAACACGGAAACATTAACTTGTCTGACTCCTCAGCAGCTAGCGATAGCTAAACAATGGACAACGGGAGGGCGAGATCAAAGCTAACGATACTTACCGTCTCTGGCGAGTGTTAGCAGCAACTTGACTGTCTGGCGGGCGGCGGCAAAGTGACAGCTTCTCAGCAAAAAGCGGATTGCAGCAAAGTAACGGCTTTCACGTTCCCATCGTGCATCGCATGAAACAGCGGAGCGTCTTCACGGTGGCTCATGAGTACTGTAGTAGTGGTGTTTTTAGACATACGGAAATAACAGAAAAATGTTATTTCTCTGAGACTAAATTGACATTTAGGCTATGGAAGTTATGGCCCTAACATAACCATACTTTTAGTAATATAATTTATTTATCCACAAAACTCCTGTGAATTTGTGTTAATAAATAAAACTAGCCTATTGCCTAATATCTCTGTTGTTACGTAAAACTCTAAATAGGAACAATAGCCTGAGTCCAGATCTTGTGGAATCATTGCAACTTTATGTAGCCTAGATAAAGAGATGGTCATGACTAAAACTTGGGAATTTTAAGCCATTTCGCTTAAAGTTATTCACAGACTCAACTAGGTCTACAAATTGGTATAACATTCTTACATTTGCTAGTAATGCAATCAAAACTTAATCGATTTGAATCATGTAAGTACATTATATTTGAAATGTTTGATTAGATATGAAATCCGGGTTTACAGTGTATAGTTAAGCTTTGGAAGATTAGTTATGACAAATACACCATGGTTAAGGTATTAGGCAACTACAAGATTTGGCAAAGATTAGGGAAAGATCACGATTAAGGTTGATAAAAAGGCCAGTGATAATTACATGGCTTTATTGGATGTTGGTACTGTCACCAATTCTGATCGTGATTGTCATGAACAGAATCTCTAAGTACAGCTGAGCAGTAAAGACTTTGTTGACAGCAGGATTTCATCTCTGCTTTTTGGAGATGATAGAGTCCTGCTGGACTCATCAAACTGTACCCTCACAATTCAGCTGAGTTTAAAGCAGTTGAGCTGACGGTGGGCAACTCTTATTCTAAAGCCACAGTATTGTGCCCCCAAAACAGTGACATGCATCCTTCAGTTTGGAGTGGTGTGATTGATTCTGAATTCTGATTAAAAACATTCCAGATTAGCAAAACATGGATTTGCAAACCTCTGACTCTAACTTTCCCTTGCTCAATATAATAGAGCAGTAGCTTACAAAACATTCAGCAGCTTCTCCTTTTCTTCTCCCTTTCACCTGTAAAATCATTTCAGCTGCTCATGTTAACCCTTGTGTTCTCTTCACGTTGACCATGCGACCTTTTGTATTTCTGGGTCAGAATTTAAAACGTTTTTGCCGTCTTTTTCGTCACTATTGCTTTTTTTTTGTTGACATTTTTGTTGTTTAAACAGTTTTTGAAGCTTTTTCAGCCATTTTTGTCACTTTTTTCAACATCATTTTTTCTTCAAATGCTATAAAATGGAATGAAACCCAAATTAAATTAAAGCGGTAAACTGATCATTTATTTTACTTGTGAAGAGCGTTGGATGCAACCATCCACGTTACTTTTGAACAATTTTGGTTGAAAGAAACCCAAATTTCTGAATAGAAACTTTTTGAAAATGGGTCAAATTTGACCCGAGGACAACAGGAGGTTTAACTTTGTAAGTAAGGTAAAAGGTAAAGGTACTTTATTGTCACATACACATACATGTAGTGAAATTCATTCTCTGCATTTAACCCATCCCTCAAGGGAGCAGTGGGCAGCCATTTACAGCGCCCGGGGATGCTTGTAACTTGATTGATTGATTGTTTTTGGGTTTGTGTTGTTAAAGTTGTGTCGAGGTCTGTTCCCCTAGTTCAAACCCTGGTTTACTCTCACACCTCTGAGCACAAGGCTAATCACTGCTTGTAGTAGACTTTCCAAGGTTGCAGTGGTGTGCAGGGAGAGGGTTTCTGACACTATTGGACTCCAGAGAAGCACTTCCTTTAAAGCATACAAATCCTATGGGGGTGACAGTAATGTGGAGCATGAGGTTAGATAGATTTGTGCAGTGTCTACAGTGAAGTTGGTCCTTTAGCAGACCTTTGGCCCTGATGAGACTGATCAAACTGGTTGTCAGGTTTGGATAGAAATGGGTATCTGGGCTCACATTCAGGGACTCAGGGACAAGATGAGGACCTCCAACATGGCATCATGACTTCGCATAAATATACACGCCAACTTTCTTAAGCCAAGTGGCATGTTATCTGTACGCTTTTTCAGCAATCCGCGTGTATGTCTACGCTGTATAGAGCGGGTGTACACATATACGCCACTTGGCGTGTTATCGCGAGAACAACGTGTTATCGCAAGAACAGCATGTTATCGCGAGAAGAAAGCTACGGTTGAGTTTAGGAAAAGAAGAACGCGGGTCACACGCGGGACAAGGAAACGTCACACGAGGTCACATGCGGGATGTGGTCTCCTGGGTGAAAGTCATGTGTTTTACCCATCCTCCACCCCAACCAACCTCCCTATAAGGATTTTCGCTCTTTCATACTACTTGCTACGACGTAAACTCACACGGAATTGCAAGGTAATGTTAGTCAATGGAGGCCAAACGGCGTTGATAAACACGCTAAAAAGCGAGTATGCGTCTTTATAACACACCAATAATGGCATACGAATTGGCGTGTCATACATACGCCATTTCATGAGATCAGTCTGGGACCTCAGATATCAAAAAAGAGAATGTGTGCGGAACTTTGAAAGGAAGCAGTTCAGGTGGTTCGTCATCTGATCAAGAAGCCTCATGGAAGCCTTTGTGCGGAGGTAGAGTATTCCAATTGGAAGGAGACCTCAGGATAGACCGGGAGACTACATATCCCATCTAGTCCTGGAACGCCTCCGGATCCCTCAGGATGGATACAAAAAGCAGCAATATAATCTGTTGAAACAGCATTTAGACAGGGAGACGCCCAACTGCATCGATAAAAAGTAAGACTTTTAAACATTACAATTACTACCAATACTAGCAATACAATGTATTCATACTTATGTGGTATTTGTTCAAATTATCTCTCTAGAATCAATGAACAGCTTCCAAACCTACAATCACTGCGTCATACCCATTGTATCAGCCGTAAAGAAATGGATCCAGATCTGACCTTCAATAAAATGACTTCATCAGAATTATATTTTCTTTTTTTTCTTTCGCTCTTTCACAGTCTTGTTTTTCTCTCCTCTTCTGTCTAATCCTTTCTTCATTGCCGTCATCTACCTAAACAAAAATGATTCTCCAGAGCCCTGATGGACAAACGCAGAGGGAGGGATGATGGCGAGCGAGGGGAGGATGAGTAGCAGGCGGAGGAAACAAAGTAAAGCTTTTAATCTGTAAATGGAGAAGGGTAATGGTCATTTAAGCATTAAGATATCCCCCCTGTCCGTCTGCTCTGTTTGCATCCCCTTAATGCTCCTTAAACATTTATGAAGGCTGATAACAAAGAGAGACCGTAGCTACGCAGAGTAATCAAATCACTGCTGGTTATAGGGCTCTACTCGGAAGAGTGAGGGAGGGGGAAAGGGAACCAGCGAGAAGAGGGAGAGGCTGGGAATTAAGGAGAGAACACAGAGTGACAGTGTGAGAAATGGAGACAGAAAGGGGAGAGTACAAAGAAAAATATATTAGCTCTTTAAATAGTCATCTTGCAATGTGCAGATAAACTGCAGCGTGTTCCTGTCAAGGAGAATATAGCACAATGTATATTCCACTTTCCTTAAACACATCGCTCTATCTCTCTGAAGGGTTGCCTCCCAAACACCATATATCCTTTTTATAGAGTGTGTACTGAAATTCATGACTTGCTATGTTCACAACTGAAAATAGTAGGATTTTACAAAATAAGGTTTTGAGGTAGCTATTAAGTTAGATAAATCCCTGTGGTAAGTTTTATACTGTTTTAGCTTGTAGTAAGTTTTAATATGATAGTGTCAGAGCAGTGGTGTTCAATCATGTGTCGTGAAGGCCAAAAAGAATGAAGGTTTCCATTGTTTTACTTAACACTACAGACGACTTTGCTGGTTGACACACCTTTAAGGTTAAAGCTGTATATATATATATATATATATATATATACTGTCAAAATAATGCGTTAATTTTGATTAATTAATCTGAGAAAAAATAGCACGTTAAAAGAAATAACGCAGATTAATCCATTCCATATTGACGTTTGATCCCGGAGCCGTTCTAGCCACCATTGGACTGTAAAATGAAGGAGGGAGACAAGAATGTGCTGCCTGGATCATTGATTGGAACATTTACTTGTAAAAATCTTCTTCTTGCCAACCCTGGCTACCGAAATCTGGTGCCACTGATATGTCTGCGCTTCTCTCTGATGCTCTGAAACAGACGATACAGGCAACACAAACCCCACTGTACGTGACGCTAGTTAACACTATACTCGACAGCAGCTAACGTTAGCCTATCGCTAGCTAGTAGCTGGATTAAACACGGTTAAAATGCTGACAGCTAACGCTGAACGGTGTAAAGTTTTACTGTGTTTTACTGTAGAAGATTCAACACCAGTATGTAACAATCTGCAGCTGCCGTCGGAAAAACAACACAGACAGTGCATTCAATGAAACTGGTAAACTACAGCCTCGTGGCGCATTTGAAGTTATTGTAAATGTCCTTTTCCCATCTGGTGGTTGTTTTTGTCGTTCAACAGCAATTTACTAGTGAAATAAGTT
Organism: Sander vitreus; assembly: GCF_031162955.1. Taxonomy (NCBI): domain Eukaryota; kingdom Metazoa; phylum Chordata; class Actinopteri; order Perciformes; family Percidae; genus Sander; species Sander vitreus. The sequence goes on along the minus strand of NC_135864.1, from coordinate 23,544,624 downwards.
ATTGTTATTGTTATACATTATTATTAAATCATTTAATTTTGACCATATGGCCTTAGCGATAAACAAGCCGTTCTTTAATGTCACCGACTGTTAGTACCCTTCTTTTTTTGGCTCAGGCACCGTTAATTATGTATGCGATTAATTTCGATTGATTAATCACAGTGTATGTAATTAATTAGATTACATTTTTTAATCGATTGACAGCCCTAATATATATATATATATATATATATATATATAATTGAGAGTAAGTTATGTCATTATAAATTAAAAACATGGTCACACTTTATAATTATGGTACATGAATTATCATGAATTCATGCATGACTTCATGCATGAAAAAGCATGAATTCATTCATGTAGTTGTGATGTTCAAATGAACGGGATGGTTGGGTTTAGGAAAACAAGAAAGGACGGTTGGGTTTAGGAAAAGAAGAATGGGACGGTTGGGTTTAGGAAAAGAAGAACGGGACGGTTGGGTTTAGGAAAAGAAGAACGGGACGGTTGGGTTTAGGAAAAGAAGAAAGCAAAGGTTGGGTTTAGGAAACGTGACACGCGGGTCTCCTGGGTGAAAGTCCTGTGTTGTTTGACCCATCCACCACCCACACCAACCTCCCTATGCGGATTTTCGGGCTTTTAGGCTTTTAGTGCTACGTCATCTTCAAACACTGTGTAGCTGTCACTCTCCCTGGTGCGCTCTACAAACAGGCTGAAGGGTGCTTTTTTCAATCAAGTTTCCGACCGCAAAACAGCACAGAGACTCCCCTAGTAAGAGGTACCAATGATATTCTGATGAAGGCTGATGCAGGTGAATGCGCGGTGCTGGTTCTGTCACTTTTGTCATGGTGGATCATAGCATTATTATCAAAAGGTTGAGGTGAAAAGGTGGGCTGATATAACAGGGACTGCCCCTCAGTGGTTCTCTTCATACTTTTCTAACTGAGTCTATTGTGTCTGTTGATTGCTTTACCTCCTCTCGAGCATCATCTATGTATGGAGTGCCTCAGGACTCCATTCTACAAACTATTTGATTTTCTATTGATTTACTCCCTTTGGGGAACAATATTTAATTTCATTGTCACACAGATGATACCCAATTGTACTTGTCTTGCAAACCATCTGAACTAGCTAAGTTATCTTCCCTGCTTAATTGACTAGCTGTGGTTAAGGATTCGATAGCAGAACATTTTCTTTAAGTCCTTCAATATGGAAATCCATGATAGGCCCTGAGCACACTTTTGGCCAAGTTCTGCCTGCTCTTGACACTCTAGCTCAACTTGTTGTACCTGCTGTTAGAACCTTGGTGATTCAAAATCACATGAGTGTTTTTTCCACTTATATCTTCTATCACTTTTATTAATCTTAAAAGAGCTATTTATGCTTTTATCACGTCTCGTCAGGATTATTGTAATGGACGTCTCTTATCAATGAGTGGCATGCCATACAATAGGTTATGGAAAGGTGGGTGTGAGTGTCCCACAGAAAATGTACTTCTAAAAACAGCGCTATCATGGCATGGTACCAATGTGTTTTCTGCCCTCTGGCTGTGTGTACATCCTCAATAGATTGTAAAATGGAATCTCTTTCTTTTTGGGACCGGTCAGAATTTGGTTATAAATGATCAGTTCAGCATGACTAATGTTAAATCACCCACAGTCCCTGGAATATTAATCCCCTATGAATATGACAGCTGACAGTGTAGGTTTTTCTACATTTAGGAATGAAATCCACCTTATCATACTATTATTTTTTACTCATGGCATTAGTGAATGGATCTGCAGCTGCACAACAACAATCTCTCTCCAGTATCTCACTTTTTTAAAAAGTGAAATATAATAAAAATTACATGTTTGTAAAATCAGATGTGGGTGTTGGGGGACATGTGACATAACTGTATACGAATAAATGTCACATTTTCCACGTGATGATCTTAGTTTGGAATAATTTCATTAGTAGCTCTCTCTCTCTCTCTCTTCTGGTTCTTCCTCTTCTCTCGCACCACTTTCTCAATTTCTCTCCTCTTATCCAAATCTCCTTCTGTGTGACCAGTGATGGGTTCTGGTTTGTGCTGATTCACAGTAGATGTGGCTGAGACAGCATGGCCAGGTAACAGCGACTGGGTCAGGACAGATAAAGATGAATTTCCTTCCAAAAGCAGGTAGAGATAGCAGCAAAAGTGCACTTCCTCATATAGGATCTGTACTGCCTATAGGTTGGCAGCAGCTGAGCCAGTCATCCAGCCGGCTGGCAAAGAGGTGGGGAGGGGAGGGGGGTTACTCAGGGTTAAATAGAGCCAATCACAGACAGAAAAACAGCATTACACACCACATTAGGCATCATCTCTACGCTCTCTCGCCTCCTTTCTCCCCTTTCTCTCTCTCCCCCTCTCTTTCTCTCTCTCCAGGTGTGCAGCCAGCTGATAGTGTCGGCTCTATTTGCACATTAACATGAAATTCTCCAGAACTAATAGGTTCTACCAGATTCAACTAACTCAATACTGCTGATCTGCAGCTTATTGCAGCCAACCAGCCAACTAGCCAATAATTCAACCAACCAGCCAACCAAGCGAGAGAGCTGCAAATATAATATAGACATGAGGTCTGCATCTGGAGTGTAATCTATAAAGTCAATCCTTTACTATTGTTTTACGATGAGCTGAGGCAATGCAGAAAGCATTATAACATCACCAGCACGACTGCCTGCCACATGACACACACTCTATCTCAACAACATGTATTCATCTTGTGTATTGCTGGGGTCAGATGAACAAATCTTAACCTTTACAATGCAGAGGGAAAGAGTAAGTGTAAAGAATGGTATGTACTTCTAAACTAACCCTAAACCTTCAGTACAGAATTCATGGCTCAACACGTAAATTAAGTCACACATGAAAATCCATGTGTGCTTTTTAACTGAATTAACAGTGTGCTTTGGTGCACTTGTGGTTTTTGGAAATGTATTGTCAGTTTATCTCCAAAGCTACAGTTGCAAATATAAGAGTGGATAAAGCCGAGCTCTGAACTTTGAAAAGAAAAATTGCATGGAGATACATATAGCAGGTAGATCTTGATATGAAATGATTGTGTTTTGCCCATGGGGAACCTAAACCTGCAAAAAGCTGAACAACTGTTGTAGTAACAATGATAATGATAAAGAGGCGACAGTGCATACAGATGCAGCAGCCAGTGGTCCAATAAATTTGTAACATTTTTGTTTGAATGTGTTGCCTTATTGCCTTTATTACTGGAGCACACATGGCCTGTGACAGATATACACTCATCAACATTTGAAAAGGAAGCACAGGGATTGGATGAAGGGTAGCAGACCCTGAGCCTATCACTGTCCACAACATCTTCCTATAACCCAGCCAGATCAAACACCAGCGAAAGCCATGCAACTGCCCCGGGAACAGAGCCAGAATAAGAGCTAAACTAACCCACCTTGGACATAAGGCTACTCCACTACCCAGCCTACTCCTGGCCAATGTCTGGTCGCAGGAATCAGAGACTGTTGTGCCCAAATCTTTCATACACAAACATTCCAGGCAGCTACTAAGCCCTCCCCTGCCCCCACTTTGGACAGCCAGACCACATTTCCCTGCTTATCCTGCCTATTTAATCCCAGCTGATTAAACATGTGGACAGATGAAGCTACACCAGCTGTACAGGACTTTGCACAGACTGGAACAAGACTCAGTCTCTCCCTTCACCCTAAAGCACTGCCCTGATCAGCTCTCTCCAGTGTTTGCAGACATGAAGCGCAGCGTAAATTCTTTCAGGAAGACTTCTAAACTTCCTCCACCTCTCTCTCTCTCTCCTAAGACTGATCAGCTGTTTCAAGGTGTTCACTTTTCAGTTAAACCAACCAGAATTGGCCATGAATTCCACGAGCCAATCACAGCATGGCATCCCTGCTTTAATTCTGTTCTTCTCTCTGCTGCTGTCAGTTGTCATTTCAGGCAAAGTGTGCAACCCTCCTCCTCCACTTCCACCTCCAGTCATTGTCACCCACGGCACCCGTGTTCCTCCTCCGGCTCCTTCGGTCCGGTTTTCGGGCTCCTTCACCACCACCACCACCAGCGTCTAGACTCCATCGTGGGGATATGACTTACTCATGGCTTCTCTAACCCTTATAAAATTATTTTTATAACGATGAGGTCTAATCTCCAAAGACTCTGTACATTTCATAGTATGCATATGTACAAATAAACCTTTGCATATTTGAATTTAAATCTTTAACACCTCACTGGAAACATGCCACGTACCAGCCTGCTTCAAGTCCTCCACCAACATCCCTGTCCCCAAAAGACCAAGGACCAGAAAACTGAATAACTAGACCCGTCACCCTGACCTCTATGGTTATGAAGTCTTTTACTGTAAACGCCTTGCTCTGTCACACCTAAAAACGCTCACCAACCCACTCCTGGACCCCCTGCAGTTTGCCTACAGGGCCAATAGGTCTGTAGACATCCACTGTACGTGAAAAGCTACTTGGCAAAAAATTCTGATCATTCAATGATCATGGTCCTGTTATTAATGATTTTACCAATCGGCAAAAACCAAAGAGATGGCAATACATTTCAGGAAAACTCCTACTGTCAGCTCTCCTGTCTTAATCAGTGATCAGGTAGAGGAGTGTGTTCACTCGGATAAATATTTTGGGACCGCCTTGGATGAAAAATTGGGTTTCATGTTGATTAGGTGTTTAAGAAAGCCAACCAGCACTTGTATTTCTTTTGTAAGCTTCACATTTTAACATTGATGTAAATCTGATGGGAATGTTTTATGGTTGTTTGTTAAAGTTAATAACACAGCTATATAGTTTTTGAAGTACTATTTTGAGACATTGATTTGTATTCATAGCGTGTAGGATTGTTTAGATTGTATAGCCAAAGCTAATTGTACAATATTCTGAGGACTGAACTAATTACCAGGCAGCAGAGCCAAAGGTCAAAGTATTAAGCCAAAGTGTTATTAACAGCTGCGATGCTGGTATTGTTTTCACCTTGTGAGTTTGTGTGTGTGTGTGTGTGTGTGTGTGTGTGTGTGTGTGTGTGTGTGTGTGTGTGTGTGTGCAACTTTACAGTTGTGTAGTTGAAATCAAAATTAAGGCCAAGTTCAAAGATGGGTGTGTACATTTTATATTTTATACAATTTCTTATTAATGTTAATGTAATGATTTACTTATCCTAAGATTCTTTTGAAAATATTCTATTTAGTAAATATTGTTTGTTTATAGCTCATTATGTCCTGTATAATAGGTCTATTTATTTTTGCAAACCATTTTAAAGGAGAGAGAGAGATTGTAGTGGGAGCACTGGGGTGACTGTGTGGCAATAGTAAATGGTTTACATGGCTGGCGGGTCCGGTAGGAGGGCCCCTTAACACAATTTTGCTTCGGGCCCCAAAGAGGTCAGTAACGGCTACGATGAATGTGCTTTAACCTTCCACTAGACCTCTAGAATTGTTTTAAGGGGTGCCAGTGGATCAGTTGTGGTTATTCATTTCTTTCAAATATTTTTATTATGAAGCTTCATTTCATAAATCAAGTTACAAAATTGTTTTTACAGTGCTTCTTTTTTATATAAACAAAAATAAGGAAAAAAAAACAAGAGGCCCTAATCCCTATCCACAACAACAACTCTCAACTGCCGTCGAGATTTGTCTTGTTCTGCCAGATAAGATTAGCCTGGGAAAACCCTGTTGAACTTCTGGCAAATTTGAGAGTTGCTCTGCAAGTCCATCTGGCCAAGAGCCCATTCAAGCCCATTTCCAATTTTTCCAAATTGAGGCACCAATCACAACCGTTGACGTGGGCTTTACACAATGACGATAGCGCAGCGACGGCAAGCAGCTTTTTGTTTACATTCAACATGAAGGCCACCGAAGTGCAGCAATCCGTTGATGCCGCTGTCGCTGCTACGTCACCCGGATCGTTGGTCTGATTGGTTGAAGGACTATCCAATTTCGCCCAGACGCATTTGAGCAGCGTCCGTTTGTGATGCCCCTTTGGAAATGGGCTGTGAATGAACCTTCCCCAGACCCTTCTCAGTTACAACTGAGAAGGGTCTGGTGTCAACCAAGCTAAGATAAGATACCAAAGGTGTCCAAATTTTCTCAAAGTCTTTTAGTTTGTGAGCATGAACTTCAGTGTTGGGACTTCTTTCTTTTTCCGGAATAAGTGGATAAACTTTTTTGCAGTGAGAATTCCATTTGCCAAGATGTGCCGTTGAGCCAGTGTCAGTTTCTTTGCTTCATTGGATATCCCTAAAATTACTAAACCTGGATTTGGGACAATTTGAATATTTAACACCTTAGACATGAAACTAAAGATATCACTCTAGTAACCGTGTATCTTGCAACAAAGAACATACAGTGGGGAGAACAAGTATTTGATACACTGCCGATTTTGCAGGTTTTCCCACTTACAAAGCATGTAGAGGTCTGTAATTTTTATCATAGGTACACTTCAACTATGAGAGACGGAATCTAAAACAAAAATCCAGAAAATCACATTGTATGATTTTTAAGTAATTAATTTGCATTTTATTGCATGACATAAGTATTTCATACATCAGAAAAGCAGAACTTAATATTTGGTACAGATTAACATGATATACTTAATGAAACACAATGCAATCTCTTAAAGGTCCAGTGTGTAACGTGTTTAGTTGTTCATTATCAAAATCTGTGTTGCCTGTTCACAAACTTGTCCTTTTTCATGAATCTTATACCACCACCATCAATTCCAAGTACTCCTTTTGGCTTGAAATTTTACATTTGCATTTGATGAACTGGGGTAGACGCTCCATATTCATGTGCCATCTTGAAATATGTTAGCCGGTAAGGGACATACAGGACATACTGCTCTGCTTTTCGCATTTTTGCTGTCACATGATAAACTCACAGGTGCTGCTAATGCTGCTAATGGGTATCGTAGCTTCCCAGCCCTGGCAAGTTTGAAGAAGGAAACATGGAGGACCACACATATTCAAAATCCAAATTTCAGGAACAGGAGTCTTCTTCTTCGCCCAGAAAAAGAAAAAGGATATTGCAAAGAGCAAGAGGCTGTCTTTTTGAAGCGTGAAGGCTACCGTAGTTGTAATACGTACTTTGAATTGCGTGATGCGAGAGAGTAGATTGCGATGATCTCAACGCTAGATGGGAGAAATTCCTACACATTGGCCTTTAAAGAAAGTAATTAGTTGTTGATGAGATTACTTCACTTCAGAGGTCATTGGCTGCTGAGTTTCCTGTTTGGTACTGCCATTGTCTAGCTATGGCTGTTTGACATCTTTGAATTTATATAGCAATAAAGCTGAATGGACTCTAAATTTGGCACCAAGACAATAAGTCCAGCTCCACCATTAGTCCAAGCTCTAAACCGTCAACAGTGTTCAACTCTCATTTGTCCTAAAACTCATGAGACTTTTCATGTATCAATAAAACTCTTTTTCCTAAAGTTGCATCAAGTTGAGCCCAATAGATTTGTCAATTCGAGCCAAGTCATTCAGCTGCCATTCTGAATTTTGCCAAAAACAAATGGTTTGTGTCTCATCCCACTTATTTGATCCAATCTTCACCATATGTGAAAGAAAGCATCTTTGGATGCTTAACTCTTCAGCTGTGGCTTGCCAATGGATCTGGCAACAGAGGAAGTGAGCTGTATTGCTGAATTGTCCTTCCCGATCAAAGCCGCAATTGCTCAGCAGAAAAAGAATCCCAAATGTATCTCTACACAGATTTCAGCAGTCCTTTTAGAACCCTTTGGCTAACAACCTTCCACTTATTTAATGCATTAAATAAAAGAAGATTCAGTCAAGTAAATATAGTGTGGTTAATTTCAGTCAATGAATTCTAGTAGTGGTAGTGTCTTAGTTTTAATCATCAAAGAGGACGTTTAGTTCAGCATTCCTACAAATTATGTTCATATCTTCAAACAAAATCACTATTATTGCGCTCCTTAACTTTGTGTTGCCTACATTTAAAATGACATTCGGGGCTAAAGTCAAAACATTCGGGGCTTAAGCCCTGGAAAACAGACCTGGCAACGCCGATGGTGTGTGCAGCTTTGATCCTGAAAACCGATGTCCAATCAGACCAACAAAAAACATTCTAGACAAAAACATACTTAAAGGGAATTTTCTGTATTTTTCAACATGGACCCTATTATCCCATGTTTTTGTGTCTAAGTGACTAATGTGAACAGAATTCTTTGAAATTGGTCCAGAATTGAGCGAGGACGCTGTAACCAGCAGCCATGAACCAGGCTACAATGTAACCCTATAGAACAAATGTTCAGCATCAGTTTCTATGTACTAAAAGTGCTGTTTGTGCCGCTGACAGGCTCAGATTATTATTCTTAGTCTGACTACAGTACATACAGAATGTTTAAGAATGTCAACAAAATCTGATGTTTTATAGTTTCATCCAGCCTCAAACTTCTGTGTGGCAAATGGGTTGGACTTTTGACAATTTAGCGAGGAATGTAATTCTAACCCATTTATGTTTTTTAGGTGTGATACTTGTTATCTGGGTTCCAGGTCCAAAGCCCCGGGTAAGCAGGAAACGTTCAGTGACAAGTGTGTACTTTGAATTAAAACTTAAGCCATGAATGTAAGAGGGGTTAATAACATTTTGAGTTTGTGACCGAATAAATACTTTGAACATTCCTGTAGTTCAGTCACCTCAGGCCAGTTATTACAGAGCATTTTGGCTGTGACAAATGTGGCAGCAAAGACAGAAACAGGATGTGGGCTATATCTCAAAGTTGCTCAGTAGGTAGACAAGTCCTAATTATATCTGTGTGAAGTGTGCAGGGCTATTATAAAATGTTACCCGCGCTTTTGCTTGCCACCTTGCAGCTATATTTGCTACAGATGCAGGTGCACTGCCTTGGCATCCATTGCACTAAACAGCACATAAACATTCCAGCTGCTGTCCACAATATTACTTTAGTCCTCCCCTGTAGACGGTATGAGTGCAACCTGTGAACAGATCCCTGGATTCAGTGTGCTCTGGGTCCATTCACATACACTTTTCTGTCTGCATCATGGTGCATTCACTGCTGGGAGCATAATAACCTAGTCGTCACTTACCTCACAGAAACCACAGTCTGTCTTCTCACTTGATAATTCTCAACATGATTCATCTGAGCATTTCTTAAAATATAAATGAAGGCATGGACCTGGAGATGATTAGATCATGTTAGATTGGCTTCATTAAGTGACTATATATATAGTATACAGTATACACGAAACAAAGCAACAGCGTGATGACTTAGGCCATAGTTTTGTCTTGCAATGGATCTGTTGGACAAAAAGTGACACAGAACAATAGGAAACATAGGTTAAACATATTAAGTTAAAGTACTAAATTAAAATAGCAGTGTAAGAGATAAAACAAAAGCCATACACATGTAATTCTAATTACCACGCACTGGGTAGAGTGTACAATCAGAGTGCATTAATAATTTACTTATAACTATTAGTGTAGAGAGCACATTAATGATTTCCAAGACATCCGTGAGAGTTTTAGCCAGCAAACTGTAGTGATGGTTGTTGGGTGTTGATCATCTAACTTCTGGATGGCCATGCAGTGGAGAGATACAGTATTCATGATCCTCAGAGGATGAATCCTACTGACTTTTCTTCCAGGAACATCAGCAGTTCAAAGATTTCACTTACCTGGTACAATACCTTAACAACGGCATGCACACCACATTTCATGGTTGTTAGACATTGTATCCCTGTGCCTTTATCAATTTGTCCTGGTTTATGATCACATACCGGCAAACATGTCCCTGTACAATGAGGGCTAGATAGTGACATTCCAGGTGCGCTCAGTTTGTTAAACCTTTAAATGTAGTGCGTTAGATGATCTGGTTATATCCTGTTTGATGTTGTGATTGCCCTATCTGACTTTGTACGCCCAATGTAATCATGACTGATTTCTAGAACCTGTTATGGATCATGTTTTCTGCAATTCAATACTTTAGTGTCCGCCTATGACACTTGTAGAGTAAACCCCCTGCTGTTTTTCCTTTAATGTGAATTACTAGACATAGACTGACACTTCCCCCAAAAATTGTCCAATGGGATCACCTACCCGTTGTATATATTATCCAATCAAATCATAATCACACTGCCAGTGGTGTATTGTGCTGCTGATGAGACACAGTAGCTGTTGAAATGGCGTGTTGTCATAATACAGGCTTGTACATTAATCAGTGTGTTCCAGTCAATTAGTCCTTTCAAATACATGCCGTAAAGTGAACTACCTCCAGCCAGATGTTGGCTATTTATGTTGGTGAAGAGAGTGATGGTGACAACTGACAGCTGAGTTGTGTCAATGAAGAAAAAGTTGCGCATGACTAAGTTACCTCTAATGTTTGAGACAATATGTTGTCGTGACATTGTGCCATTTGTTCTGTTGAGGAATGGAGTGAGAGGAAAGAAGGAAGGGAAAGAGAGAAGAGAGAACAAAATACGGAAAGAAGACATGGGTGAAATTTGAAGAGGCAAGGATTGCAGAAAGAGAAAGACTTTGGCAGGAAAGGAAGAAAAGAAGGCAAGAAGAAGGCTGCAAGAGTAGGACATACACGAAAGAATGAACGGAAGGAAGGAAGATGACACAGAATAAAGAAGTAAGAGAAGAAAAAAAAGGAAAGAGGGAGGTGCAGGTATGAAAAAGCAGAGAAGAGGAGGAAGAATAAATAGAGAGTGAAGACAGAGAGGTAATGAGGGGGACAGCAGAGAGAAGGACGACTACAACGCTCATTAAAGAGGAGAGCTCCATTAACCAGCAAACTGTCCGTGTGTGTGTGTGTGTGTGTGTGTGTGTGTGTGTGTGTGTGTGTGTGTGTGTGTGTGTGTGTGTGTATATGTGTGTGTGTGCACGTGTATGTGCAACTAATGTTTGTGTGTTTGTGCACTCCAGTGGCTGCAGGGCTGTTGTCTGTAAGTATAATGATGGCACATAAAAAAACTTCATGGAATTACACAGACACACACACACAAACACACACACACACACACACAAACACACACACACACACACACACACACACACACACACACACACACACACAGCCGGTCCAGACTGCAGTGGCTCCTAGCCTCTAATTACATATTGATACAGCAAACAACACAAAGCTAGTTTCATAAATGAAAAGAATTAATGCTGTACACTGAAAGAAAATGGGATACACACACACACACACACACACACACACACACACACACACACACACACACACACACACACACACACACACACACACACACACACACACACACACACACACACCAGCAGTGCAACTATTATAATGCACAAAAATTAATGAGCTGAATTGGAACTGTAATATGGATATGGCTTTGCATCCTGACGAGAATCCATAAAGCAGCTCCTTTATTATGGTTTTATGAAGAAGTGAAGCATTGCAGAAAACTTAATAACACTGTTTGGCTGACTGACTGGCTACGTGCCTGACATCTTAGCTGCACTGCAAAAAAAAGGGAAATTTCTGATTGAACTACTTGTATTTAATCTCAAAATCTTTTTTTTCATTTCCCCCTATAACAAGTGAAGCAAATTCAGAGTAAAATGCAGCTGTGACACAAGTTTAATTTCTGTGATGTCGATGGATCAAGGCTTAAAACAGGCAAAGCCTTTCATATTTTTCTTGGAAATAATAATGTGATTGCTCATCATGGATCAAATGTTGGCGAAAAGACCCCACTGTGGGCAGTTCAGTCGATAGTTATTGGTTGATGACACAGCTGGATATGCTTCATATTATTATGCCGTAAGAACATTTTAGGTTCTCTTGTTCTTTAAAATGCATGCCTTCCATTCAGTGAGGTTCAGAAACTTTTAATTAGTTTGAGTCTCTCCTCTACTTTGTCTCTGCCTCCACAGCTGCGGCTGAATCTGCCTTAAAGGAACAGTCCAACATTTTGGAAACACATTTAAGCAGGGATTCAGATCCAAAGCACCGCAGGGGGCGATTTTGTTTAAGGTACCGCTGATACGCTCAAAGAAATCTAGTTTCAAAGGTTTATCAGATGCAAACATTGGTTTGGTTTGGTTATCACTACTTTATCTTTTGTTACAGCGATCACAAGGTAAACACTATAAATACTGTGTCCATATTACAAAGTACTTTTCCAGGAATGGGCACTTGAATGTATGTGATTGGCCAACACTTACTGTATGATGTTGTGTTGCCTTGCAGCAAAAATTGAGTCAGGTTAAATTTTTTTGACAGATGACTCAGTGTTTTCTGTCCATAACCTCCTGCGTGTGCACGCTTGCTCCGCTGCTGGACAAGCTCCATTCAGTTGGAACGCGGCCAGCCATAGTGGCGCTTTAAGCTTAAGCATGTTAACATGCTAACAATGATAGGGGGTGGGGGGGGGGGGGAAGAGAATGTGAAGTATAGAAGTCTTCCTGAATGCACTTACGCTGAGCTTTATTTAGTTAAGTACAAGTAGCAATATCACTCTGTGAAAATACTCTGTTGATGCTAAGTCTGATGTTCCAAATTGTACTAGTACTGATCACAAATAAACAGACTTGTTTTGCAGCGTGTTGCACTTCAGTACAGTACAGGTCAGTAAATGTACTTAGTTAAATCCTACCACTATTTATTGCCACATGATGTTATATTGTGTTGTAAGAGATGTATACATGTGGACTATGTAACAACATGGACCTACTGACCCAAAATCAGTTTCATTTAATCAGTACAGAGATAGATCTTGAACCTGATTAGCCTAGCTTAGCAAAAAGACTGAAAGCAGCAGGAACTTGCTCGCCTAGCTAAGATGAAAGGGAAACAATACTCCTTCCAGCATCTGCAAAGCTATGTTTCTGCAAGCTCTGCCAATTGTTCACAGCACTGAGCTCTATTAGCCTGGAGTAACACAAAATAAATGGCTACTGTAATCTTCATGCTGGGTCGTCTTTTCATCTCAGATATAACTGGGATCCCCACATTCTGCAGCTGCTTGTACCCTCGCTGGCCCTCTTAGATCTCCTGCTTCTCAAAGAAGGCATTAGTAGTGCTTTAACTCAAGTGCACTGTGATGTAATGAGAGCAGATTAGGACCCATTAGAAATGGGCTGACTTGTGTTACACTATAATTACGAGGCAAAGATCAGAAAATTACATCTAATTTGGTAACATATTATTAACTATACTGGTGTCCCATTATGTATTGTGACTATTATCATAATCAGGGACTCACAATGTACATATGATGCATTATAATGCTGCATTTGTGCTCATTGCAAAGAATGTTAAAAAGGGAAAAGAAAGAAAATTGACAGAAGGTAAGGAATATAATGCAGGGTGTTGAGGTGACTGAGAATGTAGATGTACAGTATATAGATATACAGGTTACTGGATCTCTGGAAAAACAATTCCTTACAGGCACAATACAAAACTAGCCCTATTTATACCGGTCATTTCAAGTGTCTCGTATCCAGATCAAGTCCGGAGGAGATTTAAAACAGTTGCATTTACACACATGTTGGCCTAATCATTCATCTGATTGCAATCACTCTTATTTTCTGGGTTCCTCGTACATCAGGATCCAGACGAAGGTGGTGATGCACCTGAGACTGTTTGCTAACTGCTAGCTTTCCTTGTTTCTTTTATGAGAACAATGACTAGATTCAGTGTCATTCACTGTAACTTCACCACAGGGACATAGGAGACAGACAGACAATCAGACAGTGAGGCGATATTTCCACAGACTGCTTAAGCTTGATTTGGTTCTGCGTTGAATCTACGCCGTAGGTACGCGTGGCTACGGACCCTACACCGTTGCCTGACGTGTACCTTCCCAGAACGTTGAGGCGATGCAGACCGCAACAACTATGATTGGTCCGCTTGGCCCTGGCTTGGTAGCGCCACATTTCCTATTATTCATTTCCGAGTTCTCCTTTTCCGTAAACAACATGAAATCAAGGAGAGGGTTAATCTTTCTCTCTTTTTTCTCTCTGCGTAGTACAACCATAAAGCCTGAGTCCAATAAGTCTCAAACATCCTCCAGAGGTGCTTCAAACAGGCAGATTTCAATCCGTCTTGGATGCATTTACACTTAGCTTTTTTATAAGATCATATAGCTTTCTGATCCGGCAAGACGCTTGAAGTGAGAAAGTGTCAATGGGGTCATTGTCTCAAAAACTTAGATCAGTCTAAGAGTCTGAAGGATACACTGAGGATACACTCTCCAAACATGTTTTCTCTTATTTCTTTCAGTCCAAAATCCACCTAAGGAAAACATTTTAAAACCACTATTTAAACTAAGTACGAATAATTGTTTATTTGTTCAACACTTGGTTATCAATGTAACAAGTGCCCACATTATATTAAAAGATATAATAAACTTCAAAGAAACATGTTCAGGCATAGTGTCAGCTGAACATATCTACCTCCACACTACTAGCCAGTCGCTGTTTGAGGTGGCCATCAGTGTTGGGAGTAACGGCGTTTAAGTATGACGGCGTTACTAACGGCGTTATTTTTTCGGTAACGGAGTAATCTAATTAATTACTTTTCCCATTGTTGCAACGCTGTTATCGTTACTGAGAATGTAAAGTGGCGCGTTACTACAATTTGGTTGAATGAAGCGCGAGGTGTCAGGCTTTGTCTACACTGGAGAGAGCAGGGGTGGGGATGATGACACCGTTGCAAAATGATGACTGGCTGGGTGGGCGGATGCCCTGCTCACGCTGTCTCACTGCACGCTCTGACTACCACTAAACACAAGACAGCGACAATGGCGACGAGCCAGGGAAATTCAAAGGTAGCGTTCTCGATCTGGAAGCACTACTTCTCGCTCATTGAAATTAAAGGCAAGAATGTTTTATGTAACATGCACGCTATGCCCAGGAAAAAATACTTTATCCACATCTGCCTCAAACTCGAATCTTATGAAGCACCTCACATCAACACATGCTAACACGACACTTGTTGCTGCTGCTAACCCAACCCCAAGCCCAAATGCAGCTAGCGTGAGCTCCAGCGAAGGAGACAGAGCCACTCTGTTAAAACAAGCAATGCGCGATTTTTCTGTATATAGTGTTTTTATTCTTCAATCAGTTAATATAAACATCTTTGACGTTAAAGATGTTATAGAACGTAATAGTGTTATAGAACATAAAAAATAACGTCACAGTTACTTTGCTGAGTAACTAATTACTTTTACAATGTGGTAACTGAGTTACTAACTCAATTACTTTTTGGGAGAAGTAATTTGTAACTGTAACTAATTACTTTTTTAAAGTAAGATGACCAACACTGGTGGCCATACTTAGTTTTGGAAAGTTAAAACATTGTCTCCTAATTACGATGTCAGAATGGTGTTGGGGGAAGAGGTTGCAGATGCTATTGGATGTGGGAACATGATAGTATTGTGACTTATTGAGATGCTATTAAGAAGTGTAATGAGAGGATAAAATGCATTTGGTCATGTTTCAACACTTGAATATAAAGACTTTAAACTAATGTTAAGGGTTCTGCATGGAACACTTCTCACTGATTTGGCTCCTATTTGTGAAAACAGTCTGTTTTTAACTTCATGTTTCTTGAGCACACAGTCATGTGTTAAAAATGTCCTCTCACTGAAACGTATCTGGCTGAATGGCTGTTCTTGAGGAACAGCAGTGTGTGTGAGTGGACGGATAAGCCATGCTGGTTAAACTGCATGGATTTATCTTTGTTCAGATTCGTGAACAAAGTCTGGCACCTCAGGCTGTTCAAACTATTTTAAGTTAATACAAGAATTGTCTGAAGGCTGTGCAGTTAAATACCAACTCAATGGCCAGAGTGTAATTTGTTGCTTGGAAACAAAAATAATTAACTAGAGTAATTAAGCATATCAAGAACCAAGGCCAAGACAAGTCAGTGTAAAAAAGTGATTCATTCCAACTTGCATTAATATTATAAACAATACTACAAATCACATCATCACTCTCGCCACATTATGCTACTGTTTTATGCAATGTTGTTTTATTCTATCTGTGTGTACTATGTGTCACATCAAACACTAACTTCCCACACACTGTGATGGCCACTAAGTTTCTCTGAATCTTAATTCTGAATCTGAATAACTACCATACTGCGGATATTTAAAGATACATGTAGAATGCAATATTTAATCGGAACTTCACTGAACTCCTTTGATGCCATTTCTTTCTCGTGGCAGAGTTTTTCCCCACAGGAGACCATCTGGTGTGTTATCTCCCAGTCTTAAATCATGAGTCAGTGTGAAGGGATCATTGTGGCAGGGGGCTTAGAGCAGACGACATACTCTGGCACTTCACTATCTTTGTTTGCTTGCAGGGATGCAAGCCGTCCATTTTAGAAAAGCACTCCCTGGCTTTGTTATAGGATTAAATTGTTCCCCCAAATTGCAAAGTTCACAACATTTCCCATAATTGGCATTTGCGTTGGGTTTCAACAGTGGTGGAGTCAGGCTGTCTGAGTACAGAACAAAATAAAAAATAAACCAGCTGCATGCAGTGGGGCACCACCACGCAGAACGTTTTCTAGCATATAGGGCAGCCTATATGGAACTGTATCGCATTTTCTCCATTTAAGGGCCCCCATGGGGAACTTCATCGTGTTTAATATACAGGGGCATCTTAGACGGCACTTTTGCTGAGTTTTTTACTCTCATGGCGGCACCAATGGGGGCGGTCATAAAATAACAGTCGCTACCTTGGAGGACATTTGGGGATTTATGTTGTGTGGTGTTTAGGGCATGCACCAACAAATCTTTACCTTCAAATCTAGAAAGTCAACTGAATAACCAATGCTCCTGACCCAATAAGTAGCCTTGAGCAGTGAGCTCCACTCCCTGGTAACAGAGAGCACCACCGTCAGCTCAGCTGTGATTCAAAGTACGCAACCTCCTCGTTGTAAGCCAGCAAAAGGCACAGACACAATCATAATATGATAACTGAAACCGAATGAGATAGTCGGGACTGGCACCTGCCTTAGCAGACTACTCCACTGAACAGGAGGCAGTCCGAATCGGCGCTGAACATCGCAATGGTATTTACAGTGATGCATTCACTTACTGATGTACATACTAAGCTGATGTGGCTGCTTAGCTCAGGTGAACACCCACGTAGTCAGTGAGAGCTGACATAATGAACAATAACTTTACGAGATCAAGGATCCGCAGATGCTCTTCACCCATTACAGGACCTCTTAGTGCACAATCTATTTTCATTTCTTTGTGTGGCACTTTGTGTGCCACCAAAGTGGTGGTCTGACTGACTGAAACTGCCAATCCTAAAGCAACTAGTGTGGAGAAAATGGATTAAAGTGACATTGTTCTGCAATCACCAATGTGACCAATCTATCACAGAAAGATGATAGGGTATAAGGATGAAGGAAAAGAAAGAAGAGAGGTAACAGAGGGAATGAGGAACGACAGGAAAGGCTCTAGGACAAACAGTTGGTTGAGAGATGAGGAAGAGAAGTGGAGACGAACAAAAATGATAGGGAAGGCATAAAGAGACCATAAAAAGATGAAAGTGATGTTATATATGTAGACAGGCAGAGTGTGTGTGTGTGTGTGTGTAAAGGGTGTGGGTCAAACAGAGTGGAAGATGGGATGAGTAAATACTGAAATGAAGAGGAAGTGGGTCCTTAGCTAAGTCAGCTGGCATATACTGTAAATCCCCTGGACCTGTAAATAATTCATAAACACTTCTTTCCATGCTGATGATCGCTTTTATTTTATCACTCACGTCCACTACAGACCGTCTACTGGACTTTTGAACTTAGTGTAGCACAAATACACCTTGCTCCTCTTCCCCACACTACCACCACCACCACCACCAGTCTTCTTCATCAGTACTCTCTCACTTTATTGTTATTGCTTTATTGATCTATATTCCACTGCATGTCTCTTTGAATTTCTCCTGTTTTGGACTCAACAAGACAAGACATGACTGAACTGATGCTTAAATAGATTGCACATGACTGGGCCGGACTGGGTTGGACAGGAATTAACTGGAGACTGAACATGGTTTAACTAAACAAATGTACAAGTAAACAGGTCCTGGAAACATCAAAATTAAAAGGGTTCTTCCTTAGGGGACCATAATTGGGCTTATAAAAACTTCATGGCAAAGCTGTGTTTCTGAACATGAAAAATCCAATATTCACTACTCTTGTTGCTCTGTTTTGGTCTCCTTATCTGTCTCTTTAGCTGCTAAATGCTCCACTATGTTCACCAGTGTTTGGAGCTGAGCAGGTATTACAGTGGGTTTATCACAGCAGAAAAAAAGCTGCCTGGACTGTGAGACCACATAATGCGTGTGCCATAAAACCTAAACATTGAGCTAAAAGATGTTGAAAAGTTCAGTAGACCTTCAGCGTTGAGTAATGCTTCTTGGGCTTGTGTTATTGTAGGACCTCAATTCATTTACTTGATAAATATTGATAAGTGAAGCTTTTACTTGGAGCCATGAATACCCAGTGAGACTTTCATGAACCTCTGTCCATTCATTTTCCACATACCCATGGATCAAAGACAAAATTTGGCCGGATGATGGTGTTAAAAAGGAGGTGACCAAAAGCCTCATTTCCACCAAGCATTCCGGTTCATTTATATCCTTTAACGCCCACTTAAAACAAATCTCAAGAACAGCCTTTTTTCACCTGCCTAACATTGCCAAAATTAGGCACATCATGTCTCAAAATGATGCTGAAAAGCAAGTCCATGCATTTGTTACTTTCAATTCAATTCAATTCAGTTTTATTTATAGTATCAAATCATAACAAGAGTTATCTCGAGACACTTTACAGATAGAGTAGGACTAGACCACACTCTATAATTTACAAAGCCCCAACAATTACAATAATTCCCTCAAGAGCAAGCATTAGCGGTAGCTATTGCGACAGTGGCAAGGAAAAACTCCCTTTCGGGAAGAAACCTCGGACAGACCCAGACTCTTGGTAGGCAGTGTCTGACGGTGCCGGTTGGGGATGTGATGAACAGTGGTAGTAATAGTCACAATAAAGATAATGGAACAGTGACTACAATGGTAGTCGTAGTAGTTCATGTCATAGTAGGGCACAGCAGGGCATTACGGGGTGTAATGTGGGACAGCACAGCATGCGTGAACGCGGTAGGACGCAGCAGGATGCAGCCGGACACTGCAGGGAATCGCAGAGCGTAGCAAGGTGTAGCAGGTCCCTAGCGACAGCTGCACCCAAGACCCAGGTCTTGGTGCCATCCTAATCCAACTCCCCAGAGCTAGGTTAGTAACAAGCATTTCTGGGAGAAGGATGCACATAAAAGGAACAAATGAAAAGAGAGATGAAAGAGCAGCTCATTGTGTCATAGGAAGGAAGGAAATTCCCCAGCAGTCTAGAATTATAATAGCATAACTAAGAGAGGCAGGCTAAAGAGAGGTGCCGGATCGGGCTTGAACTCTCCCCTGCCAGAACGGGCTGTACTTCCTGCCCCCTGTACTCTCACTATATTATTGATTGTATGATAGGTAGATCTGATGACTATGAGGAGAAGCAGAGGGAAGCTGGGGTGCTGTGTCTGTAGCTATACACCCTGCCCCGCCGGTCTAGGCATACGCTGCGACTCCTCACTCCCTAACTATAAGCATTCGGTTGGGGAGATTGTATTTGAGGAACGTTGTCGTTTGGCCGATCCAGGCAGTGTAGGCCACCGGACCGTCTGACTACTGCATCCCTCAGAAGCTTTCGCCGCGCGGTAGCAATTCTCTTCTGTGACGACAGCTGGTCAGTCGGCGTTGAAGGGGGGCGAGCCCAGCAAACTGCATCGCCCGCTACCGGTTCCGACTATGGACGTTGGCAGGCGGCTGAGTCCCATGGCGCAGTATCCTGGGAGGCCGTCAGGAGAGATGAGATCCGGAGCGACTGATTATGAGCCACGTCCCTAACTATAAGCTTTATCAAAGAGGAGGGTTTTCAGTTTATTCTTAAATGTGGTGACGGTGTCTGCCCCCCGAACCCAGACTGAGAGCTGGTTCCACAGGAGTGGAGCCTGGTAGTTGAAGGCTCTGGCTCCCATTCTACTTTTAGAGACTCTAGGAACCACTACTAGCTCTGAGTTCTGGGAGTGCAGTGCTCTAATGGAACAATAAGGTACTAAGAGCTCTTCTAGATATGATGGTGCTTGACCATTTAGAGCTTTGTAGGTCAGGAGAAGGATTTTAAATTCAATCCTGGATTTTACAGGAAGCCAATGCAGAGAAGCTAGTACAGGGGAAATATGGTCTCTTTTTTTAGTTCTTGTCAGAACACGTGCTGCAGCATTCTGGATCAGCTGGAGAGTCCTAAGGGACTTATTTGAGCATCCTGATAGTAAGGAATTACAGTAGTCCAGCCTGGAAGTAACGAATGCATGGACTAGTTTTTCAGCATCGTTTTTAGATAGGATGTTCCTGATTTTGGCAATGTTACGAAGATGGAAAAAGGCTGTTCTTGAGGTTTGTTTTAAGTGGGCGTCAAAGGATAAGTCTTGATCAAAAATAACTCCTAGATTTCTGACAGTAGTGGTGTAGGCAAGGGCAATGCCATCTAAGGTAGCTATATCTTTAGATAATGAAGTCCGGAGGTGCTTGGGTCCCAGGACAATAACTTCAGTTCTGTTGGAGTTTAACATCAGAAAATTGTAGGTCATCCAGGTTTTTATATCTTTAATGCACGCTTGAAGACAGATATAATTGGGTGTCGTCTGCGTAGCAGTGAAAGTTAATTGAGTGTTTCCTAATGATATTGCCTAGAGGAAGCATATATAAGGAGAATAGAATTGGTCCAAGCATCGAGCCTTGAGGAACACCATGGCTGACTTTAGCGTACTTGGAGGATTTATCATTGATATTAACAAATTGGGAGCGCTCAGAGAAATAGGACTTAAACCAGCTTAGTGTGATTCCTTTAATGCCAACTAAATATTCCAGTCTCTGTACCAGGATGGTATGGTCAATAGTGTCGAATGCAGCACTAAGGTCCAATAAGACAAGTATGGAAACAAGTCCTTTGTCAGCAGCAGTGAGAAGGTCGTTAGTCATTTTGGATGTAGTATTTTCTATGTAGAAAGTCACATAACTGATTAGCGACTCCTTTCTCAAGGATCTTGGAGAGAAAGGGAAGGTTAGATATAGGTCTATAGTTGGCTAAGACCTCGGGATCGAGGGTGGGTTTTTTCAGAATAGGTTTTATCACAGCTACTTTAAATGACTGCGGTACATAACCTGTTAATATAGGCATATTGATCGTGTCTAATAATGTGGTGTTTACCACGGGTAGTACTTCTTTAAGTAGCCTTGTTGGAATGGGGTCTAGGAGACAGGTAGTTGGCTTAGCTGAAGAGACTATAGGTCTATAGCTGAAGGTCTATAGGAAAAAAGCAGTCTAAGTATGTATCGGGTCCTGTCGTTCTCTCCAGCCCCCCTACGCCCAATATGGGCAATAATACTTCAAGGCTGGACTATTGTAATTCCTTACTATTAGGTTGCTCAAATAAGTCCCATATGACTCTCCAGCTGATCCAGAATACTGCACCGCATGTGCTGACAAGAACTAAGAAAAGAGATGATATTTTTCCTGTATTAGCTTTTCTGCATTTCTGCACTTCCTGTAAAATCCAGGATTGAATTTAAAATCCTTCTCCTGACATACAAAGCTATTAATGGTCAGGCACCATTATATCTTAAAGAGCTCATAGTACCTTATTGTCCCACTGGAGCCAGGGACGGACTGACAATCTGTGCGTTCTGTAAAAGTCGGCACAAAAAAGTCTAATAAAGCGGTATTAACAGCCAACAGCAGGGGGCGCTAATACGATCACGTATATGCTACGTGTAAAAAAAAAAACTGAGGAAGAATAGTAGGCCTACTAGTCTGGCTATCACCAGACCATAACTAGTAGAAAACGTAAGGAGAAAGGTGGATTGGAAAAATTCAAAGAAAAGAGGGCCGAGTCTCTCGAGACTGATGCAGCAAAATGCAAAAAGCTCACAGAACTTTTTGGTTGCAGTGCAACTGTGAGCAGCAGCAGTAATGTTGTAGTCCTTGACGACCAAAGCAAATCTGCATCACTTAGCCAGAGTGTAGAGGACCAAGTGGAAGCTGAGCCTGAGCATCCACAGTCTGGTCATGATTTTAACGAGTTAATTTCACATCAGCAAGAGGTACTGGTAAGTGCTAGGAGCAGGACACATATAATAGGCTGTCTTTATCCCTATCTTAGCGAATTGCATAGTCAGCTATCAACATGGGTGTGCATCATGATTATGAAAATGATTGTGCCATTTAGTGCTGTCAAATGTAACGTGTTTAATAATTTCTGTTAGGTTAATTAGCGTTAGAAATTAATCGCAGGTTGACCGCGATTTCACTTGGTTGTATATGAGAGGTTGGAGTGAGCTCACTTTTGCTGCTAGGATGAAGACTATGGTATTGAATTAAACGGGAAAACATCAGGCATGCATTGGTACCACTCTAAACGTGCTAACAAACAGGGAAGGGGGCTAAATAATTTACCAAATTTAACCAAAAGTTTAACCAAAAAAATCCTTGCTTGCACTTCTTCCGTCTTCCATCAGAGTGCAGTTTTTTTTTGTTCAGGTACAGCAAGTAGCCTACTTTATCTCTGAAAGTGTTGTCAGTAATACTCTGTAGTACTGTTTTATAAGTTTGTGTAATTTGGGGTTTCTGTAGCCAGTGACATTTCATTATTTGTATTTTATTTTCAATGCAGATGTAATGGCATTGTACATTTTTTGTTTTGATTTGAAGACTGAGGCTTCATTAATAAACACAACCCCAATTATCATCATTGGTTTTGAGATGTTACTTGCTGTGAATACCTTGTCTGATAGGCTACAGTATTGTGGCATAGTATCAGGACATCCTGGCTAGTATCTGTCGCTAGGGGCGAATGGCCGGACGATGGGCCTATTTGGGAGAAAGTCCAGGGATGTTTTTTTAGCCCCAGTCCATCCCTGACTAGAGCACTGCACTCCCAGAATGCAGAGTTACTTGTGGTTCCTAGAGTCTCTAAAAGTAGAATGGGAGCCAGAGCCTTCAGCTATCAGGCTCCTCTCCTGTGGAACCAGCTCCCATTCTGGGTTCTGGAGGCAGACACCGTCACCACATTTAAGAGTAAACTTAAAACTCTCCTCTTTGATAAAGCTTATAGTTAGGGAGTAAGGTACATGTCTGTACGGGTTACCTACAGTTCTAATGGTACTATACCAAAAGGTGATGAAAAGGTGGCTAAACATAATGATTCATCCTCTGGAGACCGTAAATACTCACAGCAATATTGAATGGCAAGCTGGCCGGACGGTTGTTGAAGTATGTTGATCTGGACCAAAGTGTTGGATAGATGGACACTCTTAGGCCGCTGTCCCAAGGCCTCGTTGCTGCTGCTGAGTTCACAAAGGACAAACATTACCATTCACTCTTTCAACTTATTGCTATTGTTATATGGCTGCTGTTTTCTGTTAAGGTAGGAGGGAGAACAAGTTCTAAAGTGATACACACAGACAACTGTCTAAAGTGGCTAATGTTCTTTATTTTCCTAAGAGGACCCATCTTGAAATAACATAAGTGGAAGAGGAGGAGGGTGAGAGGAGGAAGGTGAGAGGAGTCGAGATGGAGCCACTGAATGAGTGTTGTGCAGAGAGACTGCGAGGAATGATTTGAGGCCTGCAGGTGTTTTCATATCCTAGCAGAGATCGATATTTGCGTTCATTCTGACGCTGACTGTACCGCGCGGCTCCAAATAAATAACCATAATCACAAAACGCCCCAGATTGACTCTCAATAGAATTATCATTCTTTTCTCTTTGGCAGATTTGGATATTGCTCCTTCAGGGTTCTTAAATGACTCTGTTGTCGAGTGTGTTGTGAGTGTGTGCGAGCACACTTGTTTATCTGCGTTTTGAGGGCATTCAAATTTCATTGAGTCAATGAACTATGGACATTATATGAAGTGTGTGTGGGCAATCTTATGACAGTGTATAGATCCGTGCTCCTGTGCTCCTGTGTGCACGCCTGATGGTGTGTGTGTGTGTCTGTGTGTGTGTGTGTGTGTGTGTGTGTGTGTGTGTGTGTGTGTGTGTGTGTGTGGGTGTGTGTGTAGCCAAGGGCAGTGAACATCAACAGGCCACAGTAATTGAATCTTCATCTGAGCCCTTAAGTCTAACCATTAGACAACGATAACACACACACACACACACACACACACACACACACACACACACACACACACATTGCTCGTTCAGTCTCATTACAGTATCAGAACAGTATAGCAGTAGCTGAGTGCACAGCAGTAGGTTCTGTCCTTCATCATTAAGAGCTGATGGCCCACTGTGTTTGAGCCCTGAGAGATACAAAGAAAGAAAAGTGTTCTGAGGAGGAAAGTGAGGAAAAAGTTGCTAGGTAATGTTTTTATCCTGCTATTAATATGTAATCCATGTACATCGGGATAAGAAAAAAGGCCATTAACGCCAGCTTTAAATGTACACAGCACGTACTGTTATGAAATCTGCCAGAGTCAGTCAGGTGGAAATGCAATTCTCACAGTGTGTTTCCTTTCCATCCTGTGGCAGAGGTGTCATCACTGCAGGGAGAATCTTCATCACCGCAGCTGAAACAAATCATCGTCATCAAGGCTGGACCGCCACAGGTATGAAGCCTGATTGCCAACAACAGCTACAGCTGTGTTCTGGCACAGGGACGGAGCACGTCGGCTCGTGTACTGGAGCGTAGCATGAATAGACCCTGGCCCTGTCCTCAGTGCTGAGTAGTGTGCTGCTGACTAATAATTCGTGGTCCGAGCTGTCTCCTCTGTGCTCTGTAGTCACCACTACTTTAACTGTTGTCTTAATGGAGCTGTACAGCCCCACTCATCCCCGACCTCTCCCGTCTATCACTCCCGATTCTAATTCAGCCCTGCTCGGCAAAAAGCAATGAAATGGAATTGACTGATACCCACAAAATGCATTACAGTTCATAATGGGATATCAATAATAATAGATTAACAAGACTAAAAATCTAAAGCACGGCTGGCGGCCCCTAGAGGACATGGGCTCCATTACAGCCCATGACACGTATGTGTTGGATTCCGGAACAAGATGATTATTCATGGTTCTCTTAAACACTTACCAGTAGTGCAGCAACACACACAAAAGTTAATACAAATATATAAAGTGTCAAATAGTTCCTCTTCCTGGGAGCATGAATGCTCTCAGCCGATTCCATGACACCCTGCCTGTAAAGTTATGATGGGCCTTTTTCTGTCCAACAGCTTCCTATTGAGGTAAGCCCGACTCATTTTTGTAATACTTTATTAATAATTATCCAAGAAAATTGCAAATCTTCCAAATCCTATCATCTTTATTCTCATCCATTCATTTTTTTTCTGCTCATTATTCCCCTCTCTCTCTCTCTCTCTCTCTCTCTCTCTCTCGCTCTCTCTCTCGCTCTCTCTCTGTCTATCTCTCTCTCTGTGTCTCTCTATGTCTCTCTGTCGCTCTCTGTCTCTCTCTAACTCTGTCTCTCTCTCTGTGTGTGTCTCTCTCTCTGTGTCCCTCTCTCCCTCTGTCTCTCTGTGTCTCTGTCTCTGTCTATCTCTATCTCTGTCTCTCTCTCTCTCTCTCTCTGTCTCTCTCTCTCTCTCTCTTTGTCTCTCTCGCTCTCTGTCTATCTCTCTCTCTCTCTCTCTCTCTCTCTGATGAGTTGTATTGTTGTTTTAATGACATTGTGGACTCTGCAGTGCAGCTAGACTGGACTGGATGGATTAAACCTGAAAACAGGTAATGAGTTTCTTGCTGACCGAGCCAACTCTTACAAATTAACAATATCACCAGGAAAGCACTTGTCTCCAGCTGCGTTATGCAGGTATTAATGTGTCCTTTCAGTCTAAATCACCAAGTGGAGCTTCAACAGCAAAGAGTCACCGTCTAATTGAAACTATAATATGTATCCATTACGACACTGAACTGACAAAAACAAATCTAGGAAAGCACCTTTTGTTATTACCCATCAGACAGGACATGATGCCATCTGCAGTTCACTAACATTGTGAGCATGACGTCATAAAATTAGAACCGTTTTGGGCATTTCCCATTTGATATTTCTCTATTTTTTCTTTTCTCAATAACGTGACATGGAAGACCCGTAAACGCTGACCAATCAGAGCAGATTGGGTTTAAAGAGACAGGCGCTCCAACAGACAGTATGAGAAAAATAAAGTGTTTTTTGAACATTAACGCACGTAAACATGTTCTACTAGAAATATGCAAGTATAAACCAGAAAATGAGCATGATAGGTCTCCTTTAAACTCTTAACCAGGTACTTTTGTACATCACACTAAATTATTGTTTGCGTTATTAAAATCGGTCTACTTATCTAATCATCTGAATGTAAATCTGTGCATATTTAATTAGTAAAATACATGACATGGCAGAAATAATAAAGATAGCATGGGCTATATAGTGGTAATTTTTGTTCGGCTGTTCTGTCCTCCTTGCACTGTAGCTTAGAAACTGGGATGAATAATAGGGAACACTGTTATGTAAAAACTCCATCGACTCTGGATACATGAAGAAGGTTCGGGAGACTTTGATGACTTAGACAAAAGCATTTAATGAAATCTCGATCAAGGAGAATAAGGATAAGCAATACATAGTGTAGTTTTGTGTAGTGCTGTCCCAACTTCTAAAACTCCTTTTCCTAAAGCTTAACTACTTCAGGAAGTATAAAAACTCATGCTGTAGGTGTTAACTTTATTTAAGTCTATATCGACAACGTTTAATTTCCAGAATTGCTCCAGTGCCGCTAGAAATTCCGCCGGATGTCCCTCATTTCGGCCGGATGTCCATCACATTCCTCTTTCTTTGTGTTGGTGTTCTAAACTCCGGTGGATTTCTGAGGACTATGGTTAACTGCTCCTCAGTTCTCTGCAGGGTAAATCCAGACAGCTAGCTAGACTATCTGTCCAACCTGAGTTTTCTGTTGCACGACCTTTAAACGTACACATTTTCCACCAAAACAAGTTCCTTCCCGAGGCTATTTTGCAGAGGCACCATGGCTCTGTCCGTCGCTTAGCACCGCCCAAGACGATTGTGATTGGTTTAAAGAAACGCCAATAAACCAGAGCATGTTTTCCTCCCATCCCGGAATGCTGTGTGGACTATCTCACCAATGCGAGACTAACTTTAGCTGAACCTGCAATGGAAACAAAGATATTGCGGGCACCGTAAACACATATGCTTACCTAAATCCTGAACCCAAACACCTCAGCTCAGACTGCAAACAATGTCAGCCTGACCGTACTGTGGATCCTATCCTTTGGTGTGTTGTCTATTCATCTATGTCTTCCCTGTGTGTGTGTGTGTGTGTGTGTGTGTGTGTGTGTGGACGCTATCTAATTTGGGGATCTTGGGGGACAGAGTCCCAGCCACCGCTGTTATTATACAGCTGCTCAGTCTCCCTCAAGTCTGAATACCTACGGCCTGGTCAACAAGTTTTTATGAATTCTCAAATTACACAGCGTGTTCATAGGATGAAAATTCTCTTTGTGGCTGTCTTCAATGAAGTAGAGTTATGTACAACAGAAATATCACAAAGTCAGAGCAACTGATGCTGGGTTAAATAAGATCACAAAAATGACTTCTCTTTTCCCTCTCACTGACCAATCGATTGACTGGAGAGACATTATCCTTGGTTGAGGACGACCTTAGGTTTTACCTCCTGCTTTTCTGCCATTTTTAATCCAAGTATTGGCACTGTAAGGATTGGCTTCCGATAGTTGCTTTGTTGGGCAAGATACCTGAAATCTCTTATTGAACCACTCAACACATTCATTTTTTTAGCTATGGCTGAAGATGAGATCTCATTTATTATATATCTTAATTATTTATAAAGTTAAAATTACATTTGTGACTGGCCAACATAAACTTTTGGCTCTTCTCCGTACGTATTGTCTGCAAGCTGCAAGACGGTTGGTGTCACACCAGGCTCAGACAGAGGACTCAAATGCACGATTCAACCACGGTGGTTTCAGATGAAAAATATTTGATTGTGCAAAAGAGTTGGAAACAAAGGAACAAGTCCAGCACTCTGCTCTTGCTATAGCATCACCGTTTATTTACGAGAAAAAAAATAACATTTCGGTCCCTCCGTACCTTCATCAAGATTTTATTTTATTGTAAAAAAAAAGAGTACAATAAGCAGGCAACATTATCCAAATCACAAGGCTGAGGCTTAGCAAAAAACACAGGCACTGGTCAGAACTCACTCACTGGAACAACAGGAACACTAGGAACAAAGGCTGAAACGCAAGACACAGAGGTACAAGACCAACTGGCACTGAACAAAGGAAAAAAGAGTGATGAGGGAGGAGGGGAGACAATTGGACACAGGTCAATAGGGTAATCACACAAGGCGGTAAGGCAGACAAACACCGGAAGGTAAGTGACCTGCAACAGAGACAGACGGCGAGTTTCAACATAAAACAGGAGGTACACAAAATTCAACACTGAATGTGAGGTAAACAAAAAACCAAAACATGACCTAGGCACGGGAGCTTGATGTGATGAGTTTGTTAGAGAAGGAAGAACACCTTGGCACTCTGTGAGTGCTGAGTCTTCTCCAGATGATGGTGTCACCCCAGCATCAGTATAGGCACAATCCTCCAGGTAAACCTGTATCCATATCACTCCAGCGCCCCTGGTAATAGACAATGATGGAGTCCGACTTAAGTTGCTATTCTCTAAACTTGTGATTTGGACTCAAACTCAGGTAATGGTGACTCAACTCGGACTCTTCTTTGGTGACTCGGACTTGGAGTTGGACTCGAACACTGGGGACTCGAGACTTGACTGTTGGTGACTCGACTACAACCCTGGTCTGTACAGATTGTACAGTCCTCGGAGGCACTGGTGATATTGGGCTGTAATAGAATTGACTTGATTGATTATTGTCTGAACCTCTTCCTCCCTCTCTATAGGCGAGCCCCGGTATACCCAACACAAGGACTCTCATTCTTTCTTTCATGCTCACTCAAAGCTCATGACCATAGGTGAGCATCGGCACATCTATTGGTAAACCGAGAGCTTCACCTTCAGGCTCCGGTACTGCAGATGCAGTAGTAGACTCTTAGTCGTGTTGGGTATTTTCTTGAAGTTAAAGGAGTGGACACCTATTACTGTACATGTTGGTGTACAGGGGTCAACTGTCCCAAAATCTGTAACCAAAACCAAAAGGTAAGCAATGTTCTCCCTTTTCTTTGATAGAGAGTGATTCAAATCTTAATGATCTAGGATGGGAAATAGAAGAAAAAAAAGTAATGATTTATTTTCTGCTTGACTGGCAGCTAATAGCAGCACTTAAACTGAAATGTGTTACAGCACTTTCTTTGAGAGTAGTTTGAGTATTAATGTAACATCGTGCAGGAACGGTAGACACATCACAAGGGAGTTGGTATACAGGTTGTGTTTGCAGAAGGGGTCCATATGTGTTTACCTGGGACATCCAGCCATCGCTCAGTTCCTCTCCTCTGAGACTCCTGCCTCCCCCTCCCTCCCCTTCATTCCTCTTTCCAGGCCATATGTCTCTTTATTTGATGTGTGAAAGTGTGTGTATGCTTCAACAAAGTTGCGCTTGCTCGCACATATGAGTGAGTGAGTGTGTGTGTGTGTGTGTGTGTGTGTGTGTGTGTGTGTGTGTGTGTGTGTGTGTGTGTGTGTGTGTGTGTGTGTGTGTGTGTGTTTATGCATGTGTCTATATTTGGAAGAGGTCTTAATCAGATTGGGTAGCTGAGTGAAATATGAAGAGCTGGGTGATTTCATTAAGGCGGTGGATTGATGGAGCTCATCACAGCTCACCGACACCTCGGATTTCTCTTTATTTATCCTCAACGTTAATCCAACAAAACAATTCACCTAAGAGCCTCTCTATCCTTCACACTCCCACCTCCTCCTCCTCTCTGTATTCCATTTGACTGTGCTATGTGGAACGCTGAGGTGTACGGTTTATGCCTCGGCGCACTTTGGCCCAGTGTGTGTGTGTGTGTGTGTGTGTGTGTGTGCAATCAAAACCCAGAGGAAAGTGAAATAGAGAGCAGATAATGTATATAACCGGTTTGTTTACTTGCACTTTCACTTGCATCATGTTTGTCTCAAAATCAAACTCTGCACACTAGGAGGCATGGCGAGCTCTGACATCACAAGCAGCAGACAGACAGGCAGGCAAGGGGAGATGAGAAAGAGCAGCAGAGTGGAGGATTAGAGTAAAGTATTACAGCCATGCAGAAGTGTCCATGGAGATAGTTCCAACAATAAACGATGATGGTAATTAGTGTTTTTTTTTGTCCGCACGAAACCCACAGCGGAGCCTGGCCTGCAGTGCCACGAGTCTGAATCCACATGCAAACACAGCATTAGGTTATGTTTAGACGGAAACGAATGAATGAAGAGAAAACACTAAAGTGGCGTTGCGTTCTCACTTTTTATTCCGCGTTTAGACGAGCGTCATGGGGCGGAAAATCTGCGTGCATATGGTGATGCAAACGTGTGTGAAATGCGATCCACCAAGTCTGCACGCCTGCGTAGCACCTTTCTTCTACTTGTGTCCATCTCCTCTTCCTCTCTCCCTCTCCTCTCCCTAGTAGTACGAAGCGAACAACAAAATCTGACAATTTTGTCTGGACAGACGCGGAGGTGGAGTTATTGCTCCAAACAATGCACACACACACACACACACACACACGGCACACACACATGCGGCACACACACGGCACACCCACACACACACACACACACTCGCACAGTGTGTTTTTACCCTTTAGACAGGATATTTCATCAGATTAATGAAAATGATCATATGAGTGTTTGAATGCCTAGATTTTTTTCTTTCTTTTTTTTTACTTTCAATGGTTTTTCCCCCAAAACAGTTTCTGAAGAACTCCGACACATTGATTACAATTGGACATGGTCCTGATGAATCTGAAGAATTACAGATATCCATTGTTAATATAAAGATATTGATTGGTGCATGCTTAAACACCAGTGATCAATTCCAATTGACCAATACTTTCACCCATGACAAAGTATTCCAGGAAGTGCACTATTTTACACATTCTATCAAACTCTTACTAAAACACTAAAGGATAGAATATTTAATGGGAACATTTATAGTTTTTTCTATCCAATTTGCCCATTTACCATCCCACCCAGTGTCAAATTAGAAATAATGAAAAACTTTGGATGAACTTTTTGCATTAGGGACTGTTCGTTAGGGACTGTTCGTTATTTATTTGAGGGGCTACTGGAGGAGTTTTGGTATCTTTAGTCAAAATAGACCTGACCCTCCCTTCGCCAGCAATACATTTTTCTATAACCCTCCAAAATGATTGGGAAAAAGGCATGACCCTCCCCAATAATGTATTGATGCCTTTTGTAGTGGTTTGCACTTGGCAACAATGTACAGATAGCCACTGTTCTTTTACAACCATGACATACGTGACTTTACATCTGCTTTCTCATCTTACACATCACACTCCACTATTATGGTGGCCATTTCAGTAGATTTACTCACTAACATTGTTGTGGAAACACAATAAGCATGGAAACTAAATGCACACTTCCTGCATTACTGCATTACTTCAAATACTAAGTTACTCCTATAGTCAACTACTATTCACATGAAATAAAACAATAAAACATTGAGACCATTCAACAAAGCACATTGGGTAATAACCCATATTGACAGCTGGCCCGCCCAATCAGAAAGTGCAAAGCGCTGTAACAATCACAACAACCATGGATTGCTGTTGTGGCCGATAACTGGAAACTTGATACATTGTTCGGCTATTTCATTACTAAATTCACTTCTGAGACTTTTTATGCGAGAAATCAACTATGTAGAGCTCAAACATGGTCCGTTTTACGAAAATTTATGGCTAATTGCAAATTTGGTCCGACTGTGTCGGAGTTCAGAAGCTCCACAGTCTGATGTGACAGCCGGTGGGTGCCTACCGGGGTTGCTGGCTTGCCGCCCAGCCTGTCCACTTTCACAAACCCTGCTGTGAGCTGGCTGGAGCTCTATAGATAGGATTGGAGATGAGAAGTTTAACTGACACGTAACCGCGATCAGCGCTCACACGCTCCACTTAGCACCAACTGCAATGTTTAATTTGAAATGAATGTAGCCTACAGGCAGTCTGGCACACGTTGCAATGTGAAACCTTTGAGGTAGTCAGCTTCATTATATTCCAGCTCCATGTCAGTGATGATACTTTGACGATACAGACCCATCTGCTAGCGATGGGTGGCCGAGACTGAGAGCTACATGGAAAAGTATGCACCAAACAAGCCACTTTGAAATTTTGCTGTTTTCATGAATACAAAAGTTCGGTGACCCCCCCCAGACTAAACATTTTTGGGTGACCCTCCCCTCAACAAGGAATAAAAAGACATGACCCTCCCCTATTTTCCTCCAGTGGTCCATTCCATAAATACCGAAAAGTCCCTTATGCAATCTATCTATAAATTGCAGGAACGTCTGTCTGTCTGTCTGTGTGTGTGTGTGTGTGTGTGTGTGTGTGTGTGTGTGTGTGTGTGTGTGTGTGTGTGTGTGTGTGTGTGTGTGTGTGTGTGTGTGTGTGTGTGTGTGTGTGTGTGTGTGTGTGTGTGTGTGTGTGTGTTAAGCGCATAGCTCTCGAACCGTTAGTCCGATGGATTTCAAACTTGACAGGTGTCTTGCTACGGACACGAGTAAGTGCACTGCCAAGTTTGGCGTTGTTTGACTAAGAAACGCAAACGATATCGTTAAATATATAGGTAAAAGAAGCACACATTGGCTTTTGCCGCTCTAGCCGCTGGCCACTCCCCCTCTCACACTGCATGCAAACACTGACTGAGCACCTGTTTGTGTCGTGACTCACTCGGATCTTTCACGTAGCCTACTACACCGTCTCTCTCTCTCTCTCTCTCTCTGCACACACACACACACACACACACACACACACACACACACACACACAGGTTCTGGTGGTTGATGATCGCAGATATGTGCTGTTTAGCTCTCATAACGGGCCAGGTGGGTAGCGCACTGCCATGAGTCCATGACACTAATGTCTGATTACTCCACAGTTTCATTGTGATATTTTGTGATTACATTCTGAATCTGCAACGTTCAGTGTCAGGTAAACCAGTAAGTTAGTAGTAGGCTATACAGTGGAGTTGCATTTGAAGTGGTTTGGGGTCCTTCTGTACGTAATTTTGGGGTACAATTTGGTTTTGATGAATTCTATAAGCAGCAATACCACAGGCCAAATAATCTCCCGTTCCAAACAGGCACATTTTCAACAGCACTGCACTAGTGTATTCAATTTTGGTATTTTTAGTGTGTGCTGTGTAGAAATGGTCCAATACCATTTTTTGCTTCCCGATTCCAATTCTGATACCTGAACTTGTGTATCAGCTGATACCGAGTACTGATCCAATACCAGTGTGTTAAAAAATACATATATTTTATCATGTTTTGACAGCTGTATACTACTAGCTCCTGTATGGATGTGATATGATTTCTAAACTTAAATTAATTAAACTCTTTGTGAAACATAAACAAACAATATTCCATAGAACGTTCTTTTATTATCCAGTTTGACAGTCAGTCATAACGGAAAAAGAACATAAATAAACTGCTTTAAAGTAGATTTTCTTCAGAGCTAAATTACGTGGTATCGGTGCATAAACTCAGGTACTTTCTGATACCGATACCAGCATGTTAGGCTGTATAGGTATCAGTATCGGAACATCTCTAGTGCTACGGACAGTAGGCTACGTCTGTTTTTGCATTTTTAAGGGCACAATATGATGTGTTCATTTTCCCATGAGAACAGATAGATGAGAAAGTAAATATATAGTGCACCAGGTCAGTCTCCAGTCTTTGCGCTAGCTAAACTAAGCTAAGCTAAAATATGTCGGACCTATCTTTGTAGTGGACACATAAAGACAAAGTTAATATAAATCTTTTCATCTGATTAAAGAGGCCAACAAATGTTCTTCCATACTTCTACTAAAGTGTCTGATGTCTATTCTACAATATATCTACAATATTTGAAAAGATAACACAGTGTTGCATGCAAAACATGGCCGAGCCTTCTTGAGTTGACCTGAGGGCTGAAAGTGAAATTCAACAGAATACAAAAACAGAATGTAATTAAGCATATTAAGCATATTGCACCTGTTAAGAATTACCAATGCAGTGAAATGCAGTGTTTGGAGTTTTTCAAATGATTTAGTTTTCACCGCCTCAGAGGAAAGCGAGTCAACCCAGCTAGCAAATTAAGCAGCGTGTAGCCGTCTTGCCTCTTGCTGATCAAAGAATAGCCCAAGGCCCCCTTCCTCCTCCACACCTGAGCAAACTCGGTTGAACTATTGTGAAAGTCTGCTGTGAATAAATGATCATCCTCTTACCATGTAAGCCTTCCTTTTTAAATCGGGGAATCCCACAGCCTCCATTGTATCACTTTTTTACCGCTAGCCTGTGATTTATTTTTCTTACCTGGACTGTGAAAGTGACCAGAGCAAAGCTCAGCAAGAGATACGACAGAAGAACAATACGCGTGTGTGTGTGTGTGTGTGTGTGTGTGTGTGTGTGTGTGTGTGTGTGTGCCATCTTTACTGTAGGCCATGTTGTCCTCTCTTTGCAGGACATGTCAAACAGCAGATATGAGGTGGATCAGCACAGGTGTTACTGATGATATTAACTCAATACCTGTGGGGACAATGGCCGTTGCTCAACCATTGCATTTTGTCTCTCTCACAAACACACACACACACACACACACACACAAACACCATGACATTTGGATTCCATTAAAAGTCTTTGTCTCTGATCAATAATTTAATAACCTGAAAGGATGAAGGGCTCATCATAATCAATACAGCTTCTTTGTCTGTGTGTGTGTTTGTGTGTGTGCGGCGTAGAAGCTGAGAATACAGTAAACCTCCCTGTAAATGCTTCCTCCTCGTGCACATGTGCCTGTGTGTGTGTGTGTGTGTGTGTGTGTACAGTGAATTGATGGTTTTGTTCTCACAGAGGAAATCACTGACAACTTTCAGATTTTGACAGCTAGCCTCTGCTTTGTTATTCACACACACACACACACACACACACACACACACACACACACACACACACAGACACACACACACACACACACACACACACACACACACACATACATACACACACACACAATTTTAAACTCTGGTGGCTATTTTGCAGAGGCACCGTTGCTCACCGTGGCCCAAGACGATTGTGAATAAACCAGAGCACGTTTTTCTCCCATCCCAGAATACTGTGTTGACTAGCCAGACCCTCCTCCACAGCGCTATGGAGGAAGGTCTGGCTATGCGAGACTATTAGTCACCTAACATGCAGAAAATGAAATGGACTTTTCCTTATTGATAAAGGGGCATGGAATTTAGTGAGCACTTTCACACTCACAGAAGGAACTTGTATTTTGGGGTTATTGACATTACAACAACTCATTGAGTTTGGTCTTGTTTCTTAATGAAAGACACAAAGAAGAAACACTTCCATGGCTCAGCAGAAACAAAAGTAAGAGCTCCAGACAGAAACGTCAAGAACAGACAATCCCTGGAAGAGCATGTCGCAGTGAATAAATGAGTGCCTTCAGTAGTGCTAACCTCGATGTCTGACAGTTTCAGAGTCGTCACCTTTAGTGAGTATAAAGCCCTGTGCTGCTGTCGTCTTTATGTTGCAATGGGACTGCAGTGTGTACAGCGTGGCCCTCTTGATGCTCGCTGGGTTCGGCTTGGTGTCTGTGTTGTCAGTGTCGGGGTTTGTCTGTGTAGAGGTATACGTGTCCATGTTAATACCTTTGTCAGTGTTGTTTGTGCTTCTTTATTGTCATTCTAGCAAGAGTTAAGTACTTTTAATTATGCTGCAGCATTCCTCGCTCTCTAACACCGGTCCCTATGTCTTTGTCTTTTTTCCCTTTTCTCTCATTTGATTCCGCTTTTTTCCAGATTCTCATCTCTCTCTCACTCTCTCTCTCTGTCTCTCTCTCTGTCTCTCTCTCTCTCTCTCTCTCTCTCTCTCTGTCAGCATCTTCCTCCCTTTCTTCATTTACAATCTCCCACACACTCTCCCCTTTTTTTTCGAATTCCATTTCAGTGTCTTGCTTTGGCAGGACATGCTGAGCTAGTGCCAAGGCAATAATGAGAACTGTCAAGCAGCGACAAATGAACAGGTGAGAGAGACGCAGGGAGAAGGAAAGAGACGAAGAGACAGAGGGGGAGAGAGAGACATGAATATGAAGTACTGGCACTGCTGTGACTACTGAGAGTCCACTCACGCATGCATGGACACACACGTACACTCCCATCCCGCTCTCTGAGCTCACATTGCAGGGCTACACGCTCTACGGCTGATACAAACACTGATTGTTTTACATCATTGCTGGCTAATACTGATATGTTCTGCTAATGTTCAACATTTTACCACTTTGATATAAAACATTTTCAGTCAAGGATTTATCTATTCAGATATCTGTCTCTTCATGACACAAGTTTGCTCTGTGTTCCAGAATGAATGGAAATACTCTGACAACATTTCAGGTCAATTACAACTCAACTCAAAGATTCAACCCTGTCTCCTAATAATTAGGTTTATACACTTCTTATTTACAGCAGCAAATACAAATTTGAAAGAAATGTATTGTCGCTTGGACTATCCTTTTTTATCAATTTAATGAAGCCACATTGTTCATGAATGTATCTGCAAAAGTGGAAAATGTGCACATTGAACATACCTGATTTTCCAGACTCCATTTAAATAAACAATACTTTTAACGTGTATAGAGCCAGCATATTTCCACATGTAAATTGGTAATGTATGTGTTTATTCCAAACAAACCAGACCAACCATTGTTGGAACAGTGGAAAGACGAACCAAGACGGCTTTTGAAAGTTTTAGTTTGTTTCTGTCGACATTGAATGAACCGTTTTACAATGATAAAATTGATTTAAATGGAGTCTGATGGGTTTGGCGATAGCAATTTCGGGGATGTATTTATGTTAGAAAAAAGTACTCTTTAACCAAAAGGTCTATCTCTCTAGGGATCCTTTCCCTAATGTTGTCAGAAACATGGAACAATAATCTGCGCCTGTCAGTGGTAAAACCTGCACTTTCGTGGACATAAATTGAAGGTGCACAATTGCCCAATAACTTAAATTCTAACTTGTTTTGCCGACTGCAGCAATCTTGTTTAATACTGGACCAATGTCAAAGATTGTTGTTCCCATCCCATCCGTCACTTACACACAAAAACATGGGAAAATAGGATCCAAGTCAGAGCTGTCAGAGTGTAGTCCAACAAGAACCTAACCGATGCACAAAACCCCAGGACTACCAAACCTGTGTCATCAGCACCCTGCTGTACGGCAGTGAGAACTGGATCCCCTACACCAGACAAGAAAACTGAACAGCTTCCACCTTTATTGCCTACGCCAAGCCCTGGACATCATGTGTCAGGAGAAAGTACCCAACACGGAAGTCCTGGAATGTGTTCACTCCACCACAGGATGGACCCCAGTTGGCTCCACAGAGCCAGCATGTACAGTGAGCAGTTGACAGTCCCCAGGCCTGCTGGTAGTCCCAGCACAAGCAAAATGAAGCAGGCAAACATTGATCTCAACAACTGGAATGATTGCAGTGTATGGTAGGAGAGGCGCACCTCCTCAGTGCAGGAGAAGAGACAGAAGAAGAAACTGCGAGCAGCAACCTCCACTATTGTGACAGTTTCTATTCGTCTGCGCCAACTGCAGAAGAGACTGCCAGTCCAGAGTGGCTATAGAGTCATAGTAGCCGCTGCAGCAAAAACTGACGACACAATCTATCGTCAGCACTGGCAGACGGATGCCTACTGCTACTACAACTACTATTACATGTTGTATGTGCCCATGGTAATGTATGCATGTCATTATAACAATGTGACAAAGACAGATGTCTGTGTGTGTGTGTGTGTGTGTGTGTGTGTGTGTGTGTGTGTGTGTGTGTGTGTGTGTGTGTGTGTGTGTGTGTGTGTGTGCATGTCTGTTGCCATTATATTTATATTATTTGTGATGTTTGTTTGCATTTGAGCTGCTCTCTTCTATTTTTACATTAACAAAAGTGCATTTTACGGCACTGTTCATGTGCAGCTGAAAACACCTAGGCCCATAAGTACAGTATGAATTATATGTTCAAAACAATGCATGCCCTGCTCTCCACTTATATATGCAGCTGAGCTTACCTGAGATAACGAGAGGTGGCATTTTGTCAAATAGTCTTGGGAGAAACTTTATTTAGAGCCCCAACCTTATTACATTATATGAAATGGAAGTCAGCATTTATCTGTATAATCTATTTATAATGTGTATAGGGCTATATATTGTCACCCAATTTGTACACAAGTGTGGGAATAACAATACATTATATCAGTTTATCAATTTGATTTGCTACATGTTGTCAATCAATACACTATTATGGTTTACAAGAGTGTGTAACTGCTGCGCATAAAGACACAAAGGCTGCTGTTGCCCTGTTAGATGATGTTTGTGGCAGACCAAGTACAGGACCAGTATGTTTCATGTCCAGCCCCAAATGACCAGTCCACCTTAGTACAGTGGGCCCCCAACTTATACAGTCACGAGCCTCTATAATGCATTACATACAAAAACTAACTCTATTTTGAATTTACCAAAAACTGCAATGATCCTCCATTAGGTCATTGTTCTGTTACTTTTTACTCACGTTTTTGATTGGTTGATTTGGTTTAAGTCAAGAGCTTCAATTTAAAAAAAAAAGAAAAAAAATATTTGACCGCATTTCCATTTGTACATCTGTTGAAATAAACACAGATGTCTATGAATGGACAATGTCCAGTCGAAACACAGTAATTATACTAGACATACTGTACCAAATGCAGTTTGTTTTAGGCAGTTGTACGGTTTTTCCCATTGGTTGCCAGGCTAAGGTGGGTATGGCTTACCTGCGTTGCAGAGACAGTAGGAGTTGAGGAGACTGAGAGGCCGGAGCTGCGACCACAGGTAGGCCCCTTCATTTTACCTGTAGCCTGGCGGCCGAGTCTTTATCTCTGTAATTTCATATGCACGGGCTGCCATAATTCTGGAAGCCCCTAGATGTAATGATAGTATCAAGTATTCCCAGGGTTATGCCGTGACAACTGTATTATGTATTGTTTCTTCAAGGTGCTCTAAGCGATGTGGCGTGTTTTTTAGACTACAACATTTTTTGTCACATACAGCAAACATCTACTCACTATCCGCTAGCTGCCTGTACACTGAACACACAAATGCGGTCTCTGTAGACAACCCAGGCTCCAAAAAAGGCAACAAAAACAAACTGGCCAACCTGCACCACTAAACATAACAAAGAGTGATCCAGCCAATAACCGACAAGAAGGATTTGGGAGTGGGGGTTGGGGAGTTAGTGCCATGGATGTATTCGTGCGCGGAAGGGAGGGGGAGGGGACGGGATAAGGAGAAGGGAGGCGCGAGCTTGTTTGACAATACTTCGAACGTCAACAAGAAGTAACGTCACCCAACATCGCTTAGAGCACCTTTCATGAGGCCAAAAGCTCAAATGATTTGTATTAGTTTCTGTGTTTTGTTTTTGTTGTGCAAGACTTTTTTTTTTTATCTAAGAGCTGCTTTCTTTTGAAATATTTCATCATGTCTCCTGTTGTTTTATGTGTCACCTGCCCATGTGTAGGGGAGGGTGAGGATATCCATCTCTAACCAACAGAAAGCCAAAGACATCTCATGCTGTTTAGGATTTACTGTAACCTCTAAGTGTGAAGGCGATGCAGAAATCAATCTGTTAATTGTGATCTCCAGCACGGAAACATAACATTGGACTCTTGATGGACAGAATTTAAAAGAATGAAGGGCTTTAGTAATAATAGCAAATGCACTTTTTAAAGACCAAGAAATTAAGGAGCCAATTTGATGATTAGATCTCACTTCAACAAGTCCAGTACTCCCCTGTATCAGGACTCCACAGGACTGTTATCACAGCTTTACAGGAAGGTGTTTCATTCTCTCAGGACAAATAATAAAGGAGATGCAAACGAAGAATGTGATTGGCTGACAGTAGATTGTGTCAACTGTTCCTGCACAGAAACCAAGTCAGCTGGTAACATTCATAATGTGAGAGGCTGCATGTGGAGGTGAATATATTGAATAATATAGTTTAGTATTGCTTAATATAGCTCTGTGGTCTGATACCGGACTCCACGCTACAGCTGGCTGATTTCTCCGGTAAATCAAAAGGTGGAGGTCTGTTTTTAAACTTACAATGGCTGGTGTAATGACGTAACAGTGATTCGACAGCACTACAAACCCTTCTACTCCCCCGTGAGTTTGCTTCATTCATACAAGCTGGTGTTTACATTCCAGCGCAAGCCAACGTGCAGGAGACACAGCGCACACTCTCCATCCAGATACTGTGTGTGGAGCAGAATAACCCGGACTCCATGTTATTGCCCTCTGTGACTTCAACAAAGATAATATCAGTCATGAAATCCCCAAATACAGTTTATTAAATGTCCAACCAAAGAGGAGAACATTTTGGATCACTGTTACACTATAGTCAGCTATGCACACAGTCCCCCGCGCTGCACTGGAACACTCTGACCATGCCATGGTCCACCTGATTTCCTCATACAGACAGAAACTAAACCTGTTGTGAGGACATCTAAGAAGTGGACCAGTGAAGCTGTGGCGGATCTTCGATCGGCTTGGACTGTACAGACTGGGATGTTTCAGGACTGGTACCAACAGTTTGGACGAGTACACAGAGGCTGTGACGTCATACATCAGATTCTGTGAGAACAGCTGTATTCCGACACGTACCTTGTAGAGGTACAACAATGACAAGCCCTGGTTCACAGCCAAACTCAGACAGCTAAGGTTGCTGAAGGAACAGTCCATTCATAGATCATCTGTGTTTATTTAAACATATGTACAAATGCAAATGCGGTCAAATACTGTTGACCGTACCCTCTACAGGTCTGTAGACGACACAGTCAACATGGCTCTTCATTTCAGCCTCCGGCACCTGGACTCTTCAGGAACCTACGCCAGGATCCTGTTTGTGGACTTCAGCTCTGCCTTCAACATCATCCTCCTGGCTCTGCTACAGGACAAGCTGACCCAGTTGTACATGCCTGACCCAGTTGTACATGCCTGCAGGTGGATCACAGACTTCCTGTCTGACAGGAAGCGCATGTGAAGCTGGGGAAACATGTCTATGGCTCACCAGTCCGTCAAGCTCCTGAAGTTCACGGACAGCACCACCCTCACTGGACTCATCTCTGGTGGGTATGCGTTTGCCTACAGGTGGGAGATTGATCACCTGGTGACCTGGTATAGTCAGAACAGCTTAACGCTCTGAAGACAGTGGAGATGGTTGTGGATTTTCGGAAGGATGCAGCCACACCCGCCCCTGTCAACCTGGGTGACTCCAAAGTCGACACTGTTCATTTTGTTTGTTCCCTTTGTTCTGTTTGTTCCAAAAAGGAAAAAACAAACTTGCTGTTTACTTTTTAAAATGGGTCAAAAATCCAGGTCTCCTGGATCAAGTCCTATGTTTCTTTGACCCATCCCTCTTACTCAAAAATCTGGCGGTCTTATACTTCGTCCCCTTACTTCCTGCTTTGCTCCTGTCATAACTACTACGGCCACTAGTACTACTATAAAGTACATATAAGTCGTAATTGCTGCTTGAACAAACAACTCATGTGAGCGTTTTTCAGGGTAGGACAGTCTCCCCCCTTCTCATTTCACTGGACAACTGCATAGTTCGGTTTACATTCAGTGTTGCACCAAAGGCATTGTGTGTGTCATTGAGGTCGAGCAACTTATTCAATGCAGTTCCTTCCTCATAAAACACTTGCAAAGCTGATCTTTTCAAAATATGGAAACTTTTGCATATGTATTCGTTGCATCCATGTTTACTTGTGAGCATACACTTTCCTCACTGCCTTTGGTGGTTGCTTTTTTGTGTAGCAGTGTGCCTGCGGACATTTGTGATTTTTTTGTGAAAATACACCACATCCAAATTTCTTTTTTTCATAGATGTTTCAGCGTTTAATTTCAATGGACAGTGAGGATACAGACAAGAAACATGGGGAGAGAAAATAGGGTCCCCAAAAGTCCGCAGGTGGAATCGAACCAGGACATTTCAGGTTTCTATTTTCGTTGAAGAAGCGCTCCAACAGTTAGGTATTTTCCTGACCATGAAATTGGCTTTGCCCATCTTTGTGGTATTTTAGTGCCCAGCACACAGTGTACAGGTGGGAGGAGAGGAACAAACAGGTGGGAGGTTCATTCAAACGAGGCAGTGCAAAGCATGTGTTGGTTGTCATATTTTCTGGAAAACATGTTTTAAACGTTGCGCTGAGAATAGACTTGTAAGAACTGCTGCAACGTCAATCTGCTGCCACTTTGGTTATTTCATCTCCGAGAGCAAACTAAATACTCTGAGCTAATACAATGCAATAAACCAACAACAATGCTAAAACAGTCATTTTAATGAAACGCTCCCCAAATTGTAGTTGCATTTAAATCAGCTTAACAAATAAACATTGAATGGGTTTAAAGCAGGAGTGTCTGTAAATAAGTCTGCATTGATTTGCACTGCTCTGCATTGGTTCTCTGTCATGGTTTTGGTATTTTGTTCCGTGTTTTGTCTTATTGTGGTAGTCGTGTTTTTCTATTTTTGCTCTGTTTCCTGTTTTATTTTGTCTGTTTTTTTGTCTTGTCTTGTCTGGTTTTATTTCCTGTCTTGTGTTTTCCCACCTTTTTTGAGTTGTGTTTCACCTGTTTCCCAGTCCTTGTGTCACCTGTCTTGTGTTACCTCATTACCCTGTGTATTTAGTTTCTGTGTTACTCTTGTCCTGTGTGGGATCATTGTTCTGTTGTGTCGAGGTTTCGCTGGTCTGGAATGTTATGTTCGTTGTTCCTGTTTGTTCCGTGTTTCCTGTTTTTTTGTATCCTCAGTATTGCTGGAGATATTTGTCTTCAGGACACCTTTTGTTGTACCCATTGCCTAATTAAATCTTTGAACTCAAGCACTGCTCTGTCTTGACTGCATTTGGCTCCAAGCCTCGCCACACACTTGACAGATCGTGACAGAATGATCCCACCACAAATGGACCCAGCAGGTATGGAGTTTATGCCATTCATTCACCCATTGGACTCTGATGGGGAATTCATGATTACTTTTTATCGCTCTCTGCATGAGGAGGATCCTGCCTTTGCTAGGCACCTCATGGAGGTTCGCTGGCAGGCTGTGGAGCGGGAATTCAGCCTTCAAGAGCTTCAGCAGCCAACCAGCCCTCCTGTCTCCAAGCCTGTCAGCCTTCAAGTGCTTAATGACTCACCCACCAGCCTGCCTGTTTCTCGGCCTACTAGCTTCCTAGCTACAGGTTCTCTGTTCCTTTCCCAGCCTGCCTCCTCGCCTGCTTCCCCAGAACTTTTTTCTGTATGCTCAACTACTACATGTCTAGCGGGCACCCCCAACAGCAAGCAGTCCTTTGAGGGGACCCGCCTGGCTATATTTCCTGGGACTCGTGGAGGCTGAAGATGGAGGAAGGGAAAACATGGCTCCCAGCGCCATGCCCTGCATCAACCTCTCGTCAGACCAGAGCCTGAGCTGTCCAGTGGACCGGAGCACGTGTTGTTCAGTGGACCGGAGCACGTGTTGTTCAGTGGACCGGAGCACGTGTTGTTCAGTGGACCGGAGCACGTGTTGTTCAGTGGACCGGAGCACGTGTTGTCCAGCGGATCGGAGCACGTGTTGTCCAGTGTACTGGAGCACGTGTTGTCCAGTGTACTGGAGCACGTGTTGTCCAGTGTACTGGAGCACGTGTTGTCCAGCGGCCTACAGGCCGTGCTGTCCAGCCGTCCAGAGTCTCAGCTGTCGTCCAGCCGTCCAGAGTCTCAGCTGTCATCCAGCCATCCAGAGTCTTCGATGACCGTTCTTCCAGAGTCTTTGTTGACCGACCTCCCAGAGTCTTCTTTTTCGGGTGCCCCTGAGACTCTGCCGGTCTCCGGCGTCCCAGAGACTTCGCCGGGTTTCAGCACCCCAGAGACTCTGCCTGTCTCTGGCGTCCCAGAGACTTTGTTGCTCCTCGGCATCTCAGTGACTGTGCCGTTTCCCGGTGTCCCAGAGACTTTGTCGGTGGTCCG
Organism: Sander vitreus; assembly: GCF_031162955.1. Lineage (NCBI taxonomy): Eukaryota > Metazoa > Chordata > Actinopteri > Perciformes > Percidae > Sander > Sander vitreus. The sequence continues at coordinate 23,500,305 of NC_135864.1, read as the reverse complement.
ACCGACTCCTGCTCCTCGTATATTGTCGGTGGTCCGACCGACTCTTGCTCCCCGTGTTTCGCAGATGGCCTTCTATCCTACCAGAAGGATTCTGCCTTTGCCGCCGGCCTCCAGAAGGATTCTGCCTTCGTCGCCGGTCTTCAGAGGGGTATTGCCTTCGCCGCCGGCCCCCAGAGGGGTGTCGCCTTCACCGACGGGCGCCAGAGGAATTCTGCCTTCGTGCTCAGCCGCCTGAGGGATTCCGTCTTTGCCGCAGACCTCCAGAGAATCTTCACAGTCCTGTCTGTCTTCCCGAGGGACTCAGCCTTCGCTGTCCTGCTCGGTCTCCAGAGGGGCTCTACCTTCGTCGACCTGCTCGGCCGCCAGAGGGATTCCGCCTTCGTGCTCGGATGCCAGATGGGTTTCGTCTTCATCATAGGCGTCATCGCTGGACTCCAGAGGGTTTTCACTGTCCTGCTCAGCCGCCGGAGGGGTTCCACCTTCGCTGCTGTCCGCAGCCCTGGACCACGTGCCTAGCTGGCCGCAGCACGTCGGTTCTCAAGCCCCACTGTCCTCTGTTCCCTAGCCCCATATGACTCTTGTGCCTGTCCTCTCTCTCTGGTGTTGCTTTATTTTGTTCCTCCTCCGGTCCCCCTCCGCCCTCCCTGGATTGACTTTTGTTCCATTTGTTTTGGACATCTGGGATCTGTCCCTTGGGGTGGGGTACTGTCATGTTTTTGGTATTTTGTTCCGTGTTTTGTCTTATTGTGGTAGTCGTGTTTTTCTGTTTTATTTTGATAGTCTGGTGTCTTGTCTGGTTTTACTGTCTTGTGTTTTCCCGCCTTTTTTTGATTGTTCTGCCCAACCCTAATGTGTTTCACCTTTTTCCCAGCCCTTGTCACCTGTCTTGTGTTACCTTGTTACCCTGTGTATTTAGTTTCTGTGTTACTCTTGTCCTGTGTGGGATCATTGTTCTGTTGTGTCGAGTACTATCGTGTCGTGGTTTCTCTGGTCTGGAATGTTATGTTCGTTGTTCCTGTTTGTTCTGTGTTTCCTGTTGTTGTTGTGTTTTTTTTTTTGGTTGTTTTTTTTTGTATTCTCAGTATTGCTAGAGATATTTGTCCTGTTTCTTCAGGACACCTTTTGTTGTACCCGTTGCCTAATTAAATCTTTGAACTCAAGCACTGCTCTGTCTTGACTGCATTTGGGTCCAAGCCTCGTCACACACTTGACAGATCGTGACATTCTCACAGTGTCTGCTGTCCACAGCTGCTTTATACTGAATGAAAAGCTTCTCATTCAGTACATTTGTGCAGCTCTCTAATATAAACAGCTTCAACTACTATTTTAGTTTATTTATAATCGTATTAAGTGTTAAAACAAACACACACCGTTTGTCTCTGGCTGCAAATTTGAGGTTTCCAGTTGTTGAGCTGTTGTTGTCAAGCTTCCCTGTGATTGGCCCATCTGTTTTCAAAGCCACGACATGTGATGTGACTGGCTGAGAGTGTATTCAGTGGTGCCGGCAGGTTTCTATTTCATAGTACGCACAGGAATCGCCCATCTGTTCACACGTGCACACATGCACAGTCTACTAAGTGAACGAGCAAGAGAAGGAGAGATGGATTCATGTCTTTTTGCATAACGTTACAACACCACCATAAAACACTGATTAGCCACTCCACACATTTAAAAGTGTTTATCGTAAAGTTTAAACTTGTTCTACTGGTTCAGCTGGTCTTTTCTTCACTTTTGGTGTCGGGGAGTTATGCTGACAAAACTATTTATTTACCTCCGCGACCAGCTGATTGCACCATCCAGACCAACTTCACTACGCAGAACGAGGCCCCAAATTTCGGGAAACAATTCCGGAGGAGATGAAGGGGTTGTAGGGCCAGGCCAGAGCCAAACGCAGAGCCAGGAGGAGAAGATATGAACTCTGTATTCCATCCAGTAGCAAAGTGGCAATCGGGACAGTCAGGACTTTTCCCGGTGGGCCGGTAGTGTTTCAAGGCCGCGAGGGCCGGTCTGATAATAGTTATACATTGCACATTCTTAGCAACACAATCCGGCGGCCTGGTGTGCGGCCGCTTCCCGCTGGTCAAACTGTGCAGCCTCTGCTCAACCCGTACGGTGGGCCGCAGCAGCCTCTTATTTCAATACAAACACAGGCTAATCAGAAAGCACTAACAAAGTGCAGGTCACAACCATGTCTAGGATTTTCAGAAATATAGCGCCCCTCGCCAAATGGCATAGCCCCGGTCAGCCTGTGACGTAAAGCCATCGAACATCTCTTTTTTTCCTCGTCAAGTTTGGAAGTTTATTGGTAACGTTAAAAGACACTGTGTGAGTCTAATGATAGAAAGCCAAAAAAGAAAAGGGAAAGGTGGCGCTGAGAAGGTCAGACTCAAAAGGAAAAAAAGGGATTGTGTTGCTGTGCTGTGTGTTGTTCATTCATTCACCGGACCATCTGAACACCCCACCCCCACAGACTGCAGAAGAACAGAGACCTATGGGGGGAGCGGTATGTTTCAAGATATGCAGACAACCCAGAGCGTTTTTTGCCCACGCATAACACACGTTACTGTTTCATTTTAAAAGTTATTAACCATAATGTCTTAAACACACTAATATAAATGCACACACAAAAGTTCAGTCATGTGAGGGACAAATAACAATGGAACTACACAAAAACACTCACTTGTGAATATGACACACATTCAACAGTGGGAGCATACAGTATATGATATTGAGGAAAGGGAGAAAAAGGATCCTTGAATCCATCCTTCAGACAAGCTGACAGCAAGAGGAGGACAGAAGGCGGAGGCCGATAGGGGTAGATAATGAAGGGGAGCATGGGATGAATGGAGTGGCAGATTAGAGAGGAGGAGAGTAAATTGAAAGTATTGAGTGACTGGGAGAGGAGTGGAGGGTCGAAGAAAGCAGCAGCAGAGAGTGAGGCAAGTTGGCAGTCAAAAGAGGAATGAGAGGCAGAGAGGCAAGAGAAAATAGGGCTCAGAGATGAGGAGAGGAGAATGTGTGGCAGGAGAAATGTTTAAAAGGAGAAAAGACAGGTAAATGTGAGGGTAGAGATGCGCTGCAGGCTGCAAAGGAGGACTACTTCAAAGTGGAAGGCCAAGGTTGGAGGAAGGAAGATAAAGACCTGAAAGAGAGACCAAAGAGGGATGAGTTACAACACATACTGCATATGACACACATACTGGACATGTTCCTGGGACCACACTTACTTTTTAAATAACATTTATTAAAATATAAAATTAGTAAATCACAAAAAGACTCCAATGTGGTTCTTAAAAGTTTTGTAATGTAATCCTGTTTTAGAGTTTACATTCCATAAGAACAGTTTGAACAGTTTAAAAAATGTCTGGTTACCCCCCTAACCCTCACAGCGGTACTGTGAAGGTGTGTTCAGACTGAACGCAAAGTGTATTCTAGAGCTAAGACAATTGTGTACAAAGTCAATTTTGGCACTAGTGGAGACCATTAGATGTGGATTTGCTTTAGGTGACATGAACTAGTGATGGGCAAAAATTATGGATGACTCTCTTTAATAGTCTGGCATATACCAGGTCAGCCTGTCGAACTGTTCCAACGTGCCAGTGCTCACAAATTCCGAGCCTTTTTCCCACTCGCCCACTCGGCTACTGCACACCGCTAATGGTGCATGTACATGCTCCTTGGGTGGTCGTTCTTCCGACTTTGATGTGTTCAAGAGCTTTAGGCCTTTAGCCACCCATCACTAGCATGAACTGTGGCAAAGTTAATAATAATAATAATAATACATTTAATTTAAAGGCGCCTTTCTTGGCACTCAAGGACACTGTACAGGGATACATAAGACATTAAAAGCAGCAAAAAAATAAAGAATACAACAACAATAAAAACAACAGAAAGAGGCAGAGCAATTGACATCAAGTGGAATAGGTAGTTTTAAACAGATGTGTTTTGAGTTGCCATTTGAAATGGGGGAATGAATCAATGTTTCTAAGTTGGGGTGGTAATGAATCCAGAGGCAGGGAGCAGAGCGGCTGAATGCTCTGCTCCTCATGGTGGCGAGACGGGCGGAGGGGACAGACAGGTGTATGGAGGAAGAGGATCTGAGGGAGCGGGAGGGAGTGGGATGCTGGAGGAGATCAGACAAATATGGGGGGGGGCGAGGTTGTGGATGGCCTTGAATGTAAACAGGAGGACTTTGAATTGGATACGGAACTGGACCGGGAGCTGTTGGAGGACAGGAGTGATGTGGTGGATGGAGGGGGTTCGAGTTATGATGTGGGCAGCTGAATTGGACCAGTTGAAGTTTATGGAGGGATTTGTGAGAGAAGCCGAAGAGGAGAGAGATACAGTAATCCAGATGGGAAGTGACGAGACTGTGGACAAGGATGGCGGCAGTGTGGGGGGGTAAGGGAGGGGCGGAGGTGATTGATGTTTCATAGGTGGAAATAGGCAGACCTGGTAATGTTACTGATGTGGGGTTGAAAGGATAGTGTGCTGTCAAGAATGACACCCAGACTCTTAACCTGGGGGGATGGTGAAACCCAGGAGTTATCAATAGTGAGAGAAAAACTTCGGTTTTGGATAAAGTGGATTTGGTGCCAATGAGGAGAACCTCGGTTTTATTACTGTTTAACTTGAGGAAGTTTTGGGTGAACCAGGTTTTTATTTCAAAGATGCAATCAGTAAAGAAGGTGGGCGGGAGAGTGGACCTGGGTTTGGTGGAGAGGTAGAGCTGGGTGTTATCAGCATACAGTGAAAGTGAATGTTAAATTTGCAAAAAGATATTGCCAAGGGGAAGGAGGTAAATGATGAAGAGTAGGGGCCCCAGAAGAGAGCCCTGGGGCACACCTGAAGTGACGGAGGAGGGAATGGATTTAAGAAACTTGAGTTGAATGAACTGAGTGTGGCCAGAGAGATATGATGTGAACCAGTCTAACAGGGTGTGGGTGATACCAATGTAAGATATCCTGTTGAGGAGGGTGGTGTGACAGATGGTATCAAAGGCTGATCTCAGGTCGAGGAGGATGAGGATGGTGAGGAGTCCAGAATCAGCTGCCATAAGGAGGTCGAAGATGCATCTGTCTGAGTTGAAAATATTTCAGCTTGAAGCAAAGATTTGCACAGTTGATGTCTTCACGGGTCTTAGATGTTGGAATAATTTAGAGCTTTCACCTCCTGCACCAACAATAAAACATTCTGGAGCCACCTGATAGATAGAAGATAATTATTTCATAACTGAACTAAATTGAATATCTGTGAATTTGATTCACTTTCGTCCCCGGTTGGGTCTCAGTTAGTCTTAGCTTCTCAGGTTCAGAGTAGACTCGTAAAGATCTCTTCCTTTTTTTTATAGCTCTACTTATGGGCAGGCTCTAAGCAGATTGAAGTCATCTGTTGCTCTCAGGGCTTTTTTATTGTGGCATGCAAAGAACAGAACTGTTGTTAGAAGCGCAGTTTATGTCTCCAAAACAGTTAATGAAGACCTTATAAATGCTGGTCCCTATGTGCTATTTTTCATACTTGACCCCATGCTGTAAGTTATCACCTTGATATTGTTTGAATGCACAAAATATAGTTTGATACTTTTGCAAAGCCTGTTTTGTTTTGGCAGTATAGTTTCTGTCTAAAAGTCATGGCGCTAAAGCCAAGAAATCAAAGCAAATTGACAAACGAAGGTAAAAATGATATGAGAGAAAAGCATGAAACAGAGGGAAAAGTAAAAACTTCAGTGGAATGGGGTCAGGGACACGGAGAGAGGGGGAGAGAGAAACCGATACATGGACACAGAGAGAGACAGCGAGAGGGAGAATAAAAAAAGACGTGGCGCGAGCTGGAGGATGAATGGACAGCGATGATTAGCAGCACGGGGGGGAAATAGCCAGGTGAGGAGGGGAGGGATGGAGAGGGAAAGGGCGGCCGAAGAATGATGGAGGGTGGTGGTGGCGGTGTGTCTGCGGTTGGTGGCAGCGAGGGGACGTGGGAGGGGAGGGAGCCAGGCAGCCGACGGCGATGAGAACATTATAGCTGGATAATGAAGAGGTTCCACGCTGTCAGCCAACACCATTCACCCTGCATGGCTCTGACCCCAAAGTGTCAACAAGCTAAACGACCGAGCAGCAGCGCATTACCACATGTACACACACTCACAAACACACACACACCCACACATGCATGCATGCACACACACAAATGTTTGAATACTGTATGAACGTGTTTCAGCAAATTATTTGTACATACAAACATATAGCACACATATAGCACACTGACATGTTAGTAATAATTGTTTTCTTCACATGATTACAATGTTGTGTGTGTGTGAGTGTCATACAAAGCTCAAACATGGCATAGACACTGATTCATTCTCTCTCTCACACACACACACACACACACACACACACACACACACACACACACACACACACACAGACACACACACACACACACACACACAGCAGCTCCAGTCAGTGCTCTGCTGTTGGCAGAGTAAATATAATATTCTTTATTGGTATTTGCAGTAAAATTCAATAAATTGAGTCAACAGAGGTTGTTTCATAGAGATAATCTCTGCTCACACATCACAACACAACACAGTCACTGAGACAAAAATGGAGTTAAACCTGCCTTCAACAGTCTATTCACTGTCTACGTTCCGCTATCTCTCTCTGTCTCTCGCTCTCCCTTGTCTGTCCCTGTCTCTCTCTCTATCGCTCTACCCTCCCAACCCGTTGCTTTATCACACATTTGCACACAGGCACTGCTTTTCCTCTTTTATTCCTTCTTCTATGCCGCTCTATCTCCGTCCCTCTCACTTTCTGTCGCTTTTTCTGGCTGCCTGATGCAAAGCCCTATCTGGGCAGCAAAACACTCTTTTTGTGCTTCTCTTCCTGCTTTACTAACATGACAGGACACAAACCTGTGTTGTTCAAGCACTTGCTTTGCCTGTGTCAGTAGACGTTACATTATATCTGCTGACAGACCACTGCAGCCCACATGTACAGTACATGAATGGTTTCAATTTTTAAACACCAGCAAAATTGATATCCATGTACTTTAAATCACCTTTATGACCACAGCAGAGGCAACCAGGCCTTTATTTGGAACAGGCTTATATAATAGAATGGCCTTTGTTTTTAATTTCCTCTGTTTTATAGGTATATCCTATCAAATTTTAGTAAGAGGACTGTGCTGTTTATGCAAACCCAAGACTTCCGCCATGTCCACCTGTTGTCTTGAGAGTCATGTCATACTCACCACTGTGCTGTCTCTTCTGCTTTGCAGATTTTTGTTCAATGTTAAGCTAGCCTTGCATTGCCAGACCTTCCTCCACAGCGCTGCGGAGGAGGGTCTGGCTAGTCCACGCAGCATTCCTGGATAGGAGAAAATGTTCTCTGGTTTATTGACGTTTCCTTAAACCAATCACAACCGTCTTGGGCGGTGCTGAGCGCTGGACGGAGCAACGTTGACTCTTCAAAATACGTGTACGTTGTTCTTGTCGTGCAACAGAAAACTCAGATTGGACAGATAGTCTAGCTAGCTGTCTGGATTTACCCTGCAGAGATCTGAGGAGCAGTTAACCATAGTCCTCAGAAATCCACCGGAGTTTAAAATTACAACAAAAGAAAGCAGAAGGTAATGGACATCCAGCCAAAATGAGGGACATCCGGCAGAATTTCCGGCGGCACCAGAGCAATCCCGAAAGTGGAACATCATTTATATAGACTAATGTTAAGCTAATGTAACACTTCCTGAACAGATGTTTCACATTAAAAGTCTTCCAGCAGCTCACAGCTAACCCACTACCTACAATCTTAAAGTAGGTAGTGGGTTATGACACTGTTAGTCTGAGTCTTCCAAAACTGTTGAAAGTGAATCTGTTTTATGATGCGCTTCTGGTTAAGGTTCAGGCACAAAACCACTTGGTTAGGGAAACCTGGTGGTTTGGGTTAAAATGACAGATTGGTTAAGGTGTGGTCCGCTCATGGCGGCTTAATCGGTTGCATGTTTGCCGAGCCAGGATGAGAAGGTGAAGCTACGTCAAGCCAGGTGTAGATAGCTGGGATAAGTGCACGTCCACGGCTTTCTTAAATAGACCACGGTATCGATCACAGATTTACTGATGCAGAAATGGAGAAGACGCGTGCGGCATATGTTTAACCCGCTGAGCAGCAGCTGTTAATGGAAAATTACGAGGAGGTGAAACATATAATATGCAAAAAGGGAAATACGGCTGTTGTTATCAGACAGAGAGAAAAAGTCCAACAGACAAAACAATGCGTAAGGATTTAAAAAGATCTACTTAAGGCCTACTAGTCACTCCACATTTTTACAAAGTTTTAATTGCTGTTAATATGCTTGTTTTGTGTTGGTTTTATTGCTGTATCTGTTTTTATGTGCTAAATGTGCTGGTTTTACTGTAAAGTGTCTGAGTAGCATGTAAAGCACTATATAAAT